>NC_064303.1:62776749-62981307 GCF_023373825.1 Bactrocera dorsalis
TTTGTGCATGTAAGCGACTACTCTTAGTGCTCTAGGATATGAAGAAAATCGGTGGAGAATATCATCCTCTTCGGGAGTGATATGAAAATTTTCAATTTTCCGATTTTCCGGCGGTATTATATTACGAGCGGGCCAGAATTCTTGTGATTCTGTTAGCCATGTTGGACCATTCCACTAGAGTGTAGTGCTGGTGAGGTGCAGTGGCTTGCAACCTCTTGCCCAAGATCCGCTGGGTTATCTGCACTTGCAACATGTTGCCATTTTGCTGGGCCAACTAAGTCTAAAATTTAGGATATTCGGTTAGATACATAGGTCTTCCAGCAATAGGGTGGTTTTTCTAACCATGCTAAAACTATCTCTGAATCTGACCAAAGATACATTTTATGATCGTTTAATTTGAGATGGGTTTGAATAATTGAAATTAATTTTGCTACAGAAGAGCACCATTCAGTTCAAGCCGTGGCAGACTGAGTGTCTTCAAAGGTGCAACTTTGGCTTTGGCTACCAGGAGGTGTGAAGATATTTTATTATCGTACTGAGTGCGTACGTAGTGATTCGCACGCTACGGACAGACTGTGGCTACCTGATAGAATATCATCCACGTATGTTTGTGTTTGTAACACAGAAGTTGCTAAGGGCAAATTTGTTTCACACGTTTTTACCACTTCATGCAGTGTCCTGATCGCCAAATAGGGTGCGCAATTGATGCCAAAGGTGACGGTTTTAAGTTTGTAGTCGCTGATTGGACTATTACTCGATTTGCGGAAGACTATACGCTGGAAATCTTGGTCATCTTTATGTACTAGAATTTGTCTGTACATTTTCTCTACATCCCCATTAAAAACGTATTTAAACATGCGCTAATTTAATATTAACAGCATGAGATCAGGTTGTAAGTTTGGGCCAGTATATAGTACGTCGTTTAGTGATTTGCCTGAGCTCGCACACTTTGAGGCATTGAAAACCACTCGTATTTTGTTGTGAGTTTTTCAGGTCGTATTACCCCGTGATGTGGCAGATAAAAAGATAAATATCTACCTTTAGATACTTTTTCATATGGTACTGCTTCTTCCATATGATTGAGGTCTAGATATTCGTCCATTACATTATCATATGCTGATTTAAGCTCACTTTTGTTTCATCAGGCTTTTTTCCAGGCTTGAAAATTGCTGGACTGCTGATATTCTAAAGTGGCCTACAGCTATGGTTTCAGGAAAAGTTGGTTTGAATGGTAGTCGCACAACATAACGACCATGTTCGTTTCTTGTTGTTGTGGACTTGTAATAGGCTTCGCATGCCTGATCTTCTTCTGTAAGTTGAGTAGTCTGAGGTAATTCTTCTACTTCCCAGAATTTTTTGAGTTCATTATTTAAATATTCGTTTGAAATATTTTCAACTTCAGTTGTAAAAAAATTAATTTTTTCTGTGACTTGGCCACTTAATATCCACCCAAAGATTGTATTTTGGGCCAACAACTTATTAGATATTTTTTCTATACCTTCAAGAATTATTTGAGGTATTAAGTCACTACCTAATAACAAATCGATTTGTGATGGGGTATGGCAGTTGGGGTCTGCTAATTTGAGATATGAGCATTTTTTCCCATTGCTTTTTATTTACTTCACAACTTGAAAGCAAATTTGTGAGTTGCGGTAGAACGATGGCTTGTGCATCTATTCTTATATCCGCGTTTGGGGAGACTATAGTGATTGGGCAAATTTTGTTTGAATTTTGTATAATTCGTCCGCCCATTCCTGAAATTCGGAAATTTGAATTTTTGACAGGCAATTTTAGCTGATTTTGAGCTTTGGATGATATAAAGGATCTATGAGAACCTTGATATTTTAATGCTCTTAATTTAAATAATTCTCCTCTATGTTCAATAGCGATGACCGCAGTGGGTAAAAGAATTTTGCTTTCATTCTCTGAATGAAGAGCTTGAATTTTTGCTACTTAAGAGCAACATGGTTGTTCTTCCCTTTTTTCGGGATTATCACTTTGGGTTGTAGTGACTAACCCGGTGGTTTATGTTGAAAATTTGGTTTATTTTGTGGTTTATTTTGAAAATTTGTAATATGAAGCAATGAGTGATGTCTTCGTTGACAGTATACACAGCTAAATTTGCTTTCACAGTCTTTTGTCGTATGAGCATTCGACAGACAGTTGATGCAAAGTTTATGTTGTCTGACAAGATTGTTTCTGTCAGAAACGGATAATTTTTTAAATTTCTCGCAAGATCTTATGTTATGACCTCCCTTACAAATTTCACATAATGGTTGCCATTTATTTGTTTGGTTTGACACAAAGTGTGACTTCTATTAACGTGCTTATTGTATTGCATATTATTGCTGGCTTGAGGTTGTTACTTGAGTAATTTTAATGACTTTTTAGATTTATATTTTTGTTGTCAATTCGCTCAACTATTTCGTATTGAGCAGTGAGGAATGCTTTCATTTGTTCCCATGTGGGCATTTTTTTCTTTCCACAAGTGATTGCTCCCATCGTAGTAACGCACTATCAGGGAGTGTTTCTGCACAAATAGTTACTATGATGGGATCCCACTATTCTGTGGAGATATTTTGTGTTTTTAACACTGATATGCAATTAGTCACTCTCGAGTATAAATTTTGAAATTCCTGGCTGGTTTCTTTTTGAATTTTTGGTAGATGTAATAATGTTTTTATTGGGGTTTCTATCATAACCCTTCCATTTTCGTATCTTTCGACCAGTGCTTCCCAAGCCAGCTTAACATTTTCGTCATTTAAAGCGAATCGCTTGACGATACTGCCTGCTTCCCCTTTTGTTTTGTACCTTAGATGGTATAACTTTTGTGCTTGTGAAAGTTTAGGATGGTTTATATAAACGGCAGTGAACATGTCCCGGAAGGACGGCCACTGGTCATAACATCCATTGAAAACTTCAGTATCACAAGCTGGTACCTTTAGATACATGCCTTTATCTAGGTCTTCTTTTTGTGTTGTAACTACTCTGGGAGGGGCAGTAGTGGCTCTACTTGGCCTTACTAAACTTATTTGTTCAGTTATCATTCCCTTTGTCAATTCGTACTGATCGCGGCAGTTATCACACTTGGCTGTCGCCGAAGCTTTTGTGTTTTCTGGGAGTTCTGCGTCGTCAGTATCTAGTACTGTATCGTACGCTGCCAGAAGGCGTGCCCATAGATTGTTAACACTTTCTAATTTTATATTTAAAACTGATTCCGTAATGTCAGTAATAGGGGACGCTTGAAATCTTGTACAATATCTTATAAAACTGTCACTTTCAGTGATGAATCTAGATATTATCTGATCTTTTGATCTTTTTTGTTTTATACTCTGCTTTGAGCGTGTAGCTTCAGCAGGTGTGCCTTGTGGTTTATCTTCATCAGCCATTTTCGGAATTTCCAATGATAGAGGTGTTTTTGGCTTAACCTCTTTTGATTTGTCAGATTGCATTAATTAAATTGAATTGGAAGCTTTGAGCTTAAAAGTGTTTCGTTTGAAATACTACAATTGTAAAATTGGTATTATGAAAAAATATATAAAAAAAAATTTGAAAATATTTCGTTAGAAATAGAATTGTATAATTGGAGTTATTAAAAAATTTTGTAAAAAATGTTTGTCAATATTTCGTTTGAAATACAATTATAAATATTGTATTGTAAAAATTTTTTTGTAAATATAATAAATTTTATGATATATGAAATAGATTACAGGATTTTGCGAACGCTTATTCACCGCATAAAACGATTAATAATTTGGTTTATATATGTACTAGTATGTAATTGTTTTATTAAATATGCCTATTTTTTTTTTACCGTGTATTATTTAAACGTGTGCGTCTCTTTTCAGATAAGAACGTAAAGAGAAGGAAAATAACAATAACGCAAAAATATACGTATGTATGTATGCATATAGTTATGCTTAATGTTTGTGTGTTCCTTTTGTTCGCACAATTGTCACATATGTACATATGTATGTAGTACGTATGCATATGCAATATAACGAAATGCGCGGAAAATAAGTAAACAATTTTTCATATATTCGTAAATTAGTCAATAATAAATATGTGAGAATGTATGCAAATGTTTTGTTAATTGCATCTGCATACTCGGACGTTTGCTCACAAAGAACACGAAAAAGAAATTTTTATAAGTACCCGATGTATGTACATATATACTATAAGTATGTATATATGTATGTATAAATGCGCATACGTAAATATGTATATTGGTAAATTTTAATTTTCCAATGTTTCAATGTTGATATGGATATCCTCCATGTACATGTATTTCGTTCCGTGTTTTTTTCTCTTAAAGTTCGTTGACCGTGGTAATAAATATAATTAATATACTTATTATTACTTGTATAAAGTTATATATGTATTTGTAACTTTTTATTGGCTCTTTGGTAAATATTTAGAGAGAGAGAGAAAGCGTACGAGAGATAAAGGAGAGAAATAGTATTTTACGAGAAAACTCGATTTTCGAGTAGAATCGGAGTCGAGTTTACCATCCCTACTGGCAGCTATCGGGGCACATATAAAACCTCCGCACAATAACCACCACAAAAAAAAATGATTTTTTTTCTATGTAATTTATATGGAAAACAGAAATTTTGAAATAGGCACCTCTTAATATTAATATTAAGAGCTCATCTTTTGAGTGACTTTTTTTTACACATTTTCGAAAGTTTTGAGCCTGTTTTTCAGTTGAAAAAAAAATGGTTGCCTCAGAATAACACACCCTAATGTACATACATAAATATCCGATGTTATGTTGTTGCTGTTGTTTTTTTTCCTTCTGACTTTGCTTATTTTTAAAGCGATCCTGCTTGTTGCTTTGTTAGCACAAGGGGTATCACCAGAACTTGCAAGTAAGAATACTTGACTTTTAAACCTGTAATTTTTTTTTTTGCTGTGTTTGGAGACACGAAGTAAGCTTGAAGGCAGGTAGTTTAACAACAGTTTTTCAAAAATTTTCCTCAAAACAGTTGACTCATGCATGTACCATATGTATATGTATGTATATAAGTTGCGGAATATAAAATTTGGCGCGCAAAGTTTGATGGCCCACAAATTTTTGAATGTATGTATGTATATGCACATATGTGTGTATCTTTTATACAATTTATTACCTTTACTTAAATGTGTACATATGTATGGATTTGCACTTTCTGTTGTTTTTTTTTTTTACTCGCCTCTGCTTATTTATTATAGGCGATCCTGCTTGTTGCTTTTTAGCCCAAGGGGTATCACCAAAACTTGCAAGTAGGATACTTGACTTTGAAGAAAACTTTTTTTTTTTTGGAAAATTACAGTATGCTTTGGAACACAAAATAAGCAGTAGGCAGGTACCGTAATTTTTTCATTTATTTCGGCACCTGTACATACATATGTACATATGTATATACCGAACTGCCTAACCGGTTTTCCGTATAGAACAGTTGGGTTATTTCTAATTAACTGTATGTCGTATTACAGCTCAAACTGTATTTTAAACATACATATGCGCATAAATAACTTTATTAAAAATTTAATTGGAACGGACTTACTTTTTTCTCCGCCAAGGGTTTTATGGGTAGCAATACTTATTTATGTGTGTGTATCTCTTCTTTCTTTCTCTCGCTTATTCTCCTTTCAACTTCTTGGTTTTTGTTTTTTCTTAATTGATGTCTTCGGTGTTGAGTTTTTTTTTCCTCTTCCCACGCTGCTTGCCTGTTGAGAATCCTATATATTTGTATGTAGGTTTTAGGGGTTTTATTTTTTTTATTGTTTGCGTATTATGAATTTTACCGCGCCCGTACTTGATTTTTAGTTTGTTTTTGTTTTTGTATTTGTTTTGTTTTAGTTGGTTTCGCGCCCGTTTTGTTGATTTGATCACTTAATATATAATATGTTTAAGTATCAATTTATTTATTATCAATTTTTCTTGTGTGTACTTTTAATTGTTCTGTTGTATAGTTTCATATGCACTTTTTTAACTTTTCCACCTCTTGGTGGGTTCTTTTAAAATCGTAGGTGCCTGTCTAAGAGGCTCGAAGGACCATTTGTTCCTTTCACTTAGTTCCACTGGATATACTTACTTTTAGCTTTGGCTATGTATCCCTTTTAGCTTGTGTTAAAGTGAAAGATAAGTTAAAGGTAAAAGGTAAAAATTCAACCACTTGTATTTCCGGATAAAAATTCAATATAAATCGCTAACACTTAAATCTGGTTCACAGTGTTGTATATTTTTTTTCCTGTTTCACAATGTTGTATATTTTTTTTCTGTTTCACAATGTTGTATGTCCTTTTTTTTATTATATATAATTTTTTTTATTTATAATATATTCACTGCTGCTGCTGGTGCACAATCACACACACACGACCGAAACGGGTTTTTCTCAATTCTGTACCGCCAATTAGCGAAACGCGGATCAACCGTTAAAAAGCTGGCGAGACGTGGCTATATCGAACGGGCGTAGAAATCGAATTGTGGTCCACCCCGATCTAACCAATCCTTTTTGATCGGCTGAGTGGTGAAAAATGATTATGGTGTGTGTGTAGTGTGATTGGTTTGTTGTGTGGTATGATGATGCAGGTTGTGTGCTGAATGTTGTGTTGTGTGATGAATGTGAGTGAGGTGATCAATGTGGTGTAAAGGGACGAGATGCCATGAAGTCGCATAAACAAAATCGTTTTTTTATCTTCTTCAGCTCCTCCTTCGATGCCGTCTTTATATCGTCAAGAGAAGCGTAACGTCGTCCTTTCATGGGCCTTTTCAGTTTAGGGAACAAGAAAAAGTCACAGGGGGGCAGATCTGGTGAATACGGTGGCTGCGGCATCATTAGTGTGTTGTTTTTGGCCAAAAAGTCGCGCACAAGCAACTATGTGTGAGCAGGGGCGTTATCGTGGTGAAAAGCCAAAATCCGGGCGTTTCTGGCGGATTGCTTCGCTCAAATTGCGCATAACTTGCAGGTAATATTCCTTATTGACCGTTCATCCCTGTGGCAAGAACTCATGATGCACCACGCCCCTGCAATCGAAGAAAACTGTCAGCAAAACTTTCGCGATACTTTTTGAACACACCTCGTATTATGCATGAAATGCAAAATTTAATAAATACAATAACTTTTGGTAAAATTGGAATTTTAAATCCAACAATTTTACAATTTTATGAACTAAAAAATATAACATATTACCATCACGGTATAAGAATTATAACAGACTTAATGGACTAAATTTAAAATAGCTCAAAAAGGGACATACGCTCGTGGCGAAGCTTACCACTAAACTTTCTAAAAATTTTTTTCCGACTTTTTCGTTCATTCGGGGTTTTCTCCCATTGTGTTTTTTTATGTACGCATAAGTAAACTAAATAAAATAAAACATAATAAATATTATAAAAATTCTTTTTTTTACACATTAACTAGAAATATTGTTTTAACAATTTCATAATTAAATTATAATGTCATCAATATTGGATGAATTAAAAAAAATCGCAAAATGATACTCATATCAATTAATATGATTGCATGTAACCGTATAAAAATATAAGCAAAATGCAAACTTACGTCTGTAACTGAAATGTATATTTCTGAGCATATTTTTCATTCAATGCTCAGCAAGAGATAAAGAGATGTCAAACTCCTCTCTCACTGCAAGTGAAAAAGCAATTGCTAAACGTCAAAACCTACTGAACTTTGACAACTAATCGAGTTCACTAGGTTTTGACGTTTAGCTATTGGAAAAGAGGGACGACCAGATCAAAATCCCGCCAAATTATTATTCGAATGGAGACATTTTTCATTTTTTGTCTCCATTTGTAACGTCCATTATTTCGAAGAATACCAAGGCGAAACAGCACGCAGATTGAAAGATGTGAGTATATTTTAATTTTTATTAAATAAATTTGCATTTATTTAATACTTTTTATTTTATTTTACAGACAAATGCCGAAAACAACCAGCAGTTGGAAGAAATGTGTTGCTGGCTGCAGCGAGGGAGACAGAATATTCAGCTTTCCAAACAGTGGAACGGATCTCGAACGGTGAGTAAACAACGTTATTTAGTGCAAAAAGTGTTTGTGACTTATAGGCTAGCCAGTCAAAAACACAGAATCGTGGGTCGTCTATCTTATGGGCGCGCAATGTAACTGCACAGTGAAAAACGCTACTCCCTTCTCTCTTTGACTTGGGATGACGTGAGAATCCGCGACATTTGGATTTTTGCCGCCGCAAACGTCGCAGCTGATTGCTCTCTCACAACTGCAGTGATTATCAACTTTTATAATTCAATCTGTTCAATATGTTTGAAATTTTCTTAAAATAACTCAAAATCAGAGTCGAATGCTATTATTTATAAATATATAAACTATTTTTAATAGTTTGTTTTCAGTTTTGATATTTTATATTGTAAAAAATTGTAATTGAAAACAAAGATGTGATCAAAACTATATGTGCGTACTGGGCAATGGCAACATTGTTCAAATGAAAACAAAGCAAAGATGGCTGATTTCTGCGTTTTTACCACGTTTTTGACTGTGCACACATTTTGCCGATAAGGAAGGAAAAGGAAGGAAGGGAGTAGCGTTTTTCACTGGCTAGCCTTTTAGTGAAAAATTTCGATGAAATAAGTGTTTCGATTGTGCAATTAAAATATTAATTTTGGATATTTTTAAGTGTGATGTGCTGATCATGTAGATCGTGACAGACTGCAAGCGACATCTGTCAAATATTAAATTACACACGTTCTTATAGACACAGTTATGTAGTTGCGCAGCTGTCTCAATAACTGTGTCCTTAAGAACGTGTGTATTTTATTAGTTGACAAATGTCGCTTGCAGTCTGTCGCGCTTTACATGTTCAGAGCGTAACTTATTTATTGCCATTGCCGTTAATTTATTGAATAAATTATTTTAAAGTAACGATTTATAATTAAATATTTATGATAGTTATAAAAAAGTCGTACTAGAAATATTCATTAAATATACACTTTTTGCACTATTATTATTATTATTATACATATTTTATAATTAAATTTTTACCTTTTTGTATTTTATTTTGTTTCTTTTAATAGGCGTAAATGTTGACTCAAACTTTTAGGTGTTTTTGAAGATCTGAGTGAAAAAACACCTAAACACATTTTTGCGTGCGAGCGGCATTTTTCCAATGAAATGCGTAACGCAAAAAAATTGCGTCCGAGAGCCGTTCCGGACATAAATTTAATTAATGAGCCAATATTTAACGCCCCAAATTCTGCAAATACAATTGAAATGGGCGTTGAAGATTTTTTTCCCCAAATGGAAGGATCTGCCTCAAATGCAAACGGTGCATCGAGGCAGCTGCTTTTAGAAAGGGAAGACCGCGAAAATATTTTAGAGCCTGTGCCACTTCTTGAGGAGAAACTACTAAAGAGTAGTGCAAAAGCCGCACAAACAGGTAGGGGTCTGACAGCAGGGACAGATAGAAAAAATATTGAGAGAAGAGAATAGGATTTCAAAAATAAAATTCGACGAAAAAGAACAGAAGAATAGGAGTTTAAAAGCTCAGTTGGTCCAAATGGCAACTGAATTAGAAATATGTAGGGAAATGTTAAGAAGTAGTTCATTTAGGGAAGAGTCAAATCCTCTTGAGATAGTTTGCAGCAAAGTTTCTCCTCAGCTAGGTGTTTGTGTTAGGAGTAGGTTTTTAAATAGTAATCGCCAAAATCATGGTCGGCGATATGATAGTTTTTTTAAAACTTTAGCTTTGGGTGTATTTTTTTGTCGCCAAACGCTTACCACTACCTAAAGCGCCAACTTAGTTTTCCCTCAGAAAATACGTTACATAATTTTGTCGCAGATTGGCCTCGTTTCCCAGGTTGCACCCAAAGCATCATAAAGTCTTTACAAATTAGGAGCAAGGGATTTTCTTTCGAACAAAAGTTCATATCAGTTCTTGTCAATGTCACTGAAATGCCATTTGCAGTATGATAGGAAATTTGATAGGGTGATAGGTCTTAAAGATTATGGCGATAAAAATCGCACATCCAGAATAGCCACAATTGCAATGACCATAATGGTGCAAGGTATAGGTGGGGAACCTTGGTCCCACCCGTTAGCTTATTTTTTTATTAGCGGCTCATGTAAAGTGCATGTCCTCAAGAAATATACATATTCTTGAAGCCATTACCCAACTTCAAAATATAGGACTAGTTCCTTGCCATTTTGTTTGTGACCAGGTACCAATTTTCAAAATTTAGCTAATTTGTCAGGTGTTTCAATGTCACGGCCTTTTTTTAACGTTAATGGTAAGGAAAGATGTTTTTTTACGATAGCCCCCATTTATTGAAATGTAGTCGAAACTGTTTACAAAATATGAAAAATAAAGTTGATTTTAAAAATAGTCGCATATGTTGGTCAGATATAGTCCATTTTTATAAACAGGACTCTAAGCCGAGTTATCGGTGTGCGCATAAATTAACCGATGCTCATATTCACCCCCAATACCTTTCAAAAAATAAAAGTTAAATTCGCGTCTCAAGTGTTAAGTAATACGGCTTTTAGATGAGGCAGAAAAAGTTTTAAAAACAATTGGGGTCGTAGATGAGTTAGGAAACAACACAACAAATAATTTCAATTTTATCAAAGGGTGGTTAATTAACATTAATAGTTTAAGACGATTGTGGCGATTGCTGTCACACTCAGGATTTCCTTACCTGAAGACTATGTCAGGAAAGCTTAGAGCATTTTTTTGGTCAGATTAGAAGTAGGGGAGGTACTAGAGTTACACCTTTCATGTTCTCTAGTTTATTTAGGAAGTCGTGGGGTTTATGTAACGTAAATATCTTAACAAAAGGTAACTGTGAGCTGCCTTTAGAACCCAAAGCCACAGTAATTTCAGAACACAGTCATAATGTTCTTCTTAATGTGTGCAATGATTCCGTTTTAAGTGGCCTTTCTTGGAAGGATTTCCAGGGTTTACCACGGCCCGAACACTCCATTGTTAGATCCATTACTTTAGATAGTAGTTTAGAAATTAACTTTTTAAAGGAAAATGCTTTTAATTATCTTTGCGGCTACCTTTATTTGAAAATTTTTAAAATGCACAAATGCCTCCTGCCATTAACTTATTTAGGAGATGAAATTCCTTCTGATGAATTCATCTTCATACACCGAAACCAAATCGATAAACGCAACTAAGTGAAGCCGCCTCAAGAATTTGTTTGATTTATTAATAATTTAGAAATAAATAATAATATTGCTGAGGAATTTGACAGAAATTGTCATAAAATAGGATTAGGTAGTTATTGCTCTATTTATTAGAATTAGAATTTATTTTGTGACAAAATTTTTAAATAAAGATTTATCTGTACCCAATTTTAAGACTAAAATTTTGTGTGTTTCACATTTGTAGTTTTTATTTTCCTTTTTTAGTGGTTGCAATGAGCTAAATATTTTATACTAAAATAAGATTTTTTTAAGCAGATTCGCATTAAGAGGCTCTAAAGTTAGAACGATAAAGATTAGAAAGTTATTAAATACAAATTAGAATTTGGGGCTTAAATATTGGCATTTGTATATATGTTTATTTTTACAGTTTAAAGTATTATATTAATATACTGTGATATGAAATGATATTGTTTTGGTTATTTTTTTTTATTCTATTATGTATGAATTGTTATCGTTTTGTTTATTTTTTATTTTTTTATTTAAATAAATTTTTAATAGGTGATATAGGCCTACTGGGGAGCCGAGCACCTAAAAACCACTTCGGTAAGGCGCCCATTTGCATACTCATATATGGTGTGGAATATGCGAATTGGGTATTTTATTTAAAATGCCTAAAAATAGCTTTTTTCTGATCTGGCTACAATGAAAAATGTCATATAAAACGCTAATTTTGAGGCGTTCTCACACTGGTGTAAGTTGGACATCCCTTTATTCCTGGCTCAGCTCAGTTAACGCGACACTCAAGAATGATAGAATATAAGATTACGACACTAGTTTACGGTTAGTTTTTTTCGGTTTAGCTCTTGACAATTCTTACAAAAACAAATACATTGTGCAACAATTTCGAGACGTCACACTTTTTCGTTGAGAAGAACAAGCATAAAAATGCATACAAATTGTAAACAGAAAAGTAAACACTTTTGGAAATTCCCAAAATAATATTAATTCATTCGTCTTTGCAGGAAAAATTTCAGGGGAATGTTTAGAATATTGTTGCGAGAAAAGATATATGTAAGTAGTTTTAGGCAGTGTTTAAAAAACTGCAGTCGAATTAGCAGAAGTCGCAATATTGTTGCTATTCGCTACTTCAACTGCGAGCGATATCAAAAAGTATTCAAGTGCTTTTGCTTCTGCTTCTGAAAAAATCAGAAGTCGCATGCTTTGACTGGCGCAAAAATCAAACAGCTACGAAAATCAGAAATCAGCATAAGTCGCCGTTATTCTTTTTCTGCTTCCTGCTTTGCTGTTGCTTTCGATCATATACATCAGTTGCCGCAGCAGCTATCGACAATTTTCGACAGTCGTCGGCAGTCACAGTCGCGAAAAGTAATGCATTCGACTTTTTGCTACTTTTGATTTTTGTCGCTGTTGCTTTTGATCAGCAGCGTAAGTCGAAAAAAGCAAGAAGCGTCCGATTCGTGGAAGTCACCAGCAGTCGCCGTCTTGTTCTTTTTGCTCTTTAGCTTTTACTTGCAATTAGAACGCTGCTAGACTCACACGTGTTCAGCTATGGCGCCAAGTGCAGTGTGGAGATATTTTGAAAATAAAGCAGCCGAGGGTTGAGCAATATGCAATATAAGTATGTAAAAGTTCACTTAAAAACAGTATACTGTCGAATTTAAAAACTCATTTAATAAAGCAGCACAAAGTTGACTTAAATTTAACTCTTGAAAACATTGAATCGTCATCAACTTCCTCGATTAAAACAATACGAAAAAAAATTAAAATTGAAGTCAATAAAAACAACTGTTAAGATCTTACATTGGATTGGTAACGGAAGACGGCATTCCTTTTAATGTTTTAAATTCTCCAAACATGAGGAATATTCTCGATCCAATTTGTGAAGGACTGAAAACTGCGGATGGACAAATAATGAAATTAAATGCATTAAACTGCAAAAATACTTTGAAAGAAGTGGCAAATAATATAAGAAATCACATAACAAATGAACTGAAGAACAAATTATTATCTTAAAAAATAGACAGTGCAACCCGATTGTGCAGAAATATATTTGGAATAAGTGCACAATACATAAATGCGGTTGAAATAAAATCAATAATTTTGGGAATGATTGAGTTAAAAGGTGCAGGATCAAGTGGAGCCAAAAATCTTGCCACCGAAGTAGTGAAAGTGCTTAATAAATATAATATTAATTTAAATCAAATTGTATCCATAACTTCCGATAACAGTGCGAGTATGCTAAAAACAACAAAAACAATACTTGGCGCCATAGCTGAACACGTGTGAGTCTAGCAGCGTTCTAATTGCAAGTAAAAGCTAAAGAGCAAAAAGAACAAGACGGCGACTGCTGGTGACTTCCACGAATCGGACGCTTCTTGCTTTTTTCGACTTACGCTGCTGATCGAAAGCAACAGCGACAAAACTCAAAAGTAGCAAAAAGTCGAATGCGATCGAAAGCCACAGCAAATCAGAAAGCAGAAAAACGAATCACGGTGACTTATGCTGATTTTTGATTTTCGTAGCTGTTTGATTTTTGTCTATGCTTCGACTGCGACTTCTGTTTTTTTCAGAAGCAGTAGCAGAAGCAAAATCATATGAACTGAAACTTGCCGCAGTTTTTTAAACGCTGGTTTTAGGCACATCCACAATAAATAGAGTAGCATGTGTGGAAATTGTTCAAATGAAGAAAACCAGTGAAAGTGTACTGTTGTATTTATTTAAATTTCTAAGCATAAATATATTAATTTTTTAAAATGAAATGTGCAGTGTCTTGTTGTAATAATTATTATGCAATTAAAGGATCGAAAACGAGTTTTTTCAGTTTTTCGGCCGATTTAAAAGTTGCCAAAAAATGGGTGTTATTTTGCAAAAGAAATGATATATTTAATACTAAATTCTCTTTAATTAATTAATTTCACAATTCTTTTATCATAATTTCATACATCTGATACATCTGAACTTATAATATATGTATATATTTATATACAACACAAGAAACGTCTTCTCCATTTGAATCACAACTTAATAGACAATTTTATTATCAATAGGCCGATATATTTCTTTAGAAATGATTCAAATCTTTTCACTCAACAATATTCAATCGCTTCACTAAAACTTTTCATTAAAATCGAAAGAATTAATACTATTTTGCGAATTTATAAAAGTGTTCACTTTTCTGTTTACAATTTGCAAGCCATTTGACAGTTTTTCACTCTTGTTCTTCTCAACACGCAACTATGACGTTTCATAATGGCGGTTGTCGTAATCTTGTATTCTATCATTCTTGTGCGACACTGTTAAAATTTATTCTTCTTCGTAGTACAGAATCGCACGGTAAGTACTAGTTAACCAATAGTTAACAAATAACTGTGAATTCGGCCCATAAAAATTAAAACTGACCTCTCACACTGCTGAAGTGACAGTTCATAGCTGGCAATATTTAGCATAAAAATTTGTGTGTCGTATATTAAATACCATAAGCAATATGGGGTCTCCACAGGCAATATAGTTAGTATACCATACATTTTTGCCTGCCGATACATGCTGTAATTTACGGGGCATCTCGACAGAATAAAATTTATGTCATACGAACAGTATTGCTCTGCCTATTGCCTGTGGAGACTACCCTGCAAGATGGGTAGCTGTTAGCAAACGCGACTTGTTATTGTCCACTTTTGCATTCGTTAAAATATTGGATGTTCAACGGTTATCTCGCTCGTTAGTTAAAAAAGCATATCTGTAAAAGTAAATTTAGAGACTTCAACTTAAAACGAATAAGTAAAACTTAGAACTAACTAACTTAAAACTAATATGTACAACTTAGAACTAATATATACAACTTAAAACTAATATGTACAACTTAGAACTAATATGTACAACTTAAAACTAATATCCATTTTCATTTGTGAATGTTTGTCTTCCCCGAAGCACACGTGCTCTTCCGATGACATTGGCAATTTCGTCGCGAGCTCCACGTAATGCTCATCCTCAAAGTCACCGGTGATGCGGCTAATTGAAAGGTTCGTCTTTGCCGCTATGATGCGGAATGCGCGCAATAATTTACTCTGTGTCTGCATCTCGGCCTTTTCTGGCGTCTAGAAAATTAATATATTGTTACGAATTTACTCTTGTAAACTTACTTTGTTAGGTTCGTATCTCTGGATTGACAAATAAAATCAACACTGTTTAATTTAATTCAACAACTCTTTATTTCACAACTCGTCTACACTATAGCAATTTACTCTTAGCACTGATTGATTACGTTGGCGCTGCCACGGCTTATATAGCCACGCACGTCTCGCTGATGCCGACGCGTACTTCTAGAATATCGCGTCTGGAAATTACCAGAACATACGGCTATAGCCACGCATTTCTCGCTGATGCCGACGTGCCCTTCTAGAATATCGCGTCTGGAAATTACCAGAACATACGGCTATACGGCGCCAGACGCAAGCAGACAGTCGCGGCAATTGTTTAACTAGACGAGCAGACAGTGTGGCGCCAGATGTCTACAAATGCTATTCCATATACTTACAGCTATTGTTCATAATCAGGGATGCATATAGTAATACAAATACAACTTAATACTACTTTTTGTAACACTGCCCTCCACTAAAGCCTAATCGTCCCGATTAGGCACAAATCCTCTTGAACCAAATGGAGCGAGCCTCTCCAAATGTACTACTTTCATTTTACATCGTGCTTTCCCATTTCTTTGTATGCGGTATACCACGTCATTAAGTCGTTTCATCACCATATAGGGTCCTTCCCAGGCTGTCTGTAGTTTCGGGGACAAGCCTTTCTTTCGAAGTGGATTGTACAACAGGACCAGATCACCTTCTTCAAAACCTTTTGAATTTGCCGCTTGATCGAACCGGTCCTTCATCTTATTGCTCATTAGATGCGTATGCTGTCTTACCATTAGATGCAATTCATTCATTTCTTCCTTTAAGGCAGAACAATAATCTCCATCATTTCTTACAGCTGTAGGATTCGTTCCAAACTTAAGATCAGCAGGGAGTCGCAGATCAGATCCGAAAATAATCTTTCCTGGCGTGTAACCAGTTGTCTCGTGCTTCGCTGAACGATACGCCAGCAGGAACATCTGGATGCACTTGTCCCAATTCCGTTGATCTTTATCGACGATTTTCCGCAGATGTTCTTCGAGCGTTCGATTGAATCTCTCTACCATCCCATCTGATTGTGGGTGTAACGCTGTTGTCCGTGTCTTGTGGATGCCCAATAATGTACAGACTTCTTGAAAAATGGAAGATTCGAAATTCCTGCCTTGATCTGAGTGTAATTCGACGGGCACTCCGAATCTTGTTATCCAATTTTCTACAAACGCTTCGGCTACTGTCTTCGCTTCCTGGTTTGGTAAGGCATATACTTCTGGCCATTTACTGAAATAGTCCATGACAACCAGTAGATATTTGTTTCCGGCCGTACTGGTTGGGAACGGACCTGCAATATCCATTGCGACTCGTTCAAATGGTGATCCCACGTTGTACTGTTGTAGCCTACCGCGACTTTTGGCTTTAGGACCTTTAGCTGCCATGCACTCTACGCAATTACTTATCCATTCTGCTATGGAATCTCGACAACCGATCCAGTAGAACCGTTGTTTAATCTTCTCTATAGTTTTTTGTTATTCCAAGGTGCCCTCCACTAGGTCCATTGTGATATTCTTTCAATACTTTTGGGATCATGGACTTCGGTACTATGATCAGCAGACGAGAATGTTTGCCATCTTCGCTTTCCCAGGTACGATGAAGGTATCCATTAACGAGGTTTATGCTGTTCCATTGGGCCCAATATGCTTTTGCCGTTGGACTCTCGCTACTTATTTGTTCCTTTGGTGGTCGTACCCCATTTTCTTTGGCTATTATCAGCTTTGCAAGATCAGGGTCCTCCAGCTGATTGATTCTGATGCGGTGAGGAGTCCAATCATCTTCAGGTTCTATATTCAGTAATCGCACGTCGATTATACCTTCTTTTCCTTCTGATTTGGAGCAATGTTTAAATTCCAGTGGACAAGGGCGATGTGATAATGCATCCGCATTTTTGTGGTGAACCCTCTTTCGGTGTTCTGTTGGTTGTTTCCATTTTGATGGGTTTACTTTTATCTTGCAATTTCGGGCAAAGTGACCCGCTTTTCTACAGTTGAAACATCTGCCTGTTGTATTTACTCGCTGTGCAGCAATTGTCTTCAGAGTCTTCAATATTTCCTCCATCAGCGCCGGTTGTTCCATTTCAACCCTTTGTACTTTGGGTGCTGGTTTACTTAGTAGGGAAGCTGTTTCCTGTGTGAGGGCGTGCGAAACCGTTTCAGCAAACGTTCTTTTTGGCATTGCATATGTGGCGCGTTTGGTGTCCACATCACGAATTCCATTTATGAAACATTGAATTTTTACCCTCTCAATGTAATCCACAGGTGCATCTGCATTTGCCAAATGAGCCAGTCGTTCTATTTCAGTTGCGAACTCTTGCAATGACTCGTTCATCTTCTGACCCCTATTTTGCAGTTCGATCTGGTATATTTGTTTCCGGTGCTCACTACCATAACGTCTTTCTATCGCACTCATCAATGCCTCATAGTTGTCCCGTTCACAGTCTGGAATAGTCTGAAGGATTTCTGCTGCCGGTCCTTTCAATGAAACAAACAAGGACGCCACTTTGTCCGCTGCATTCCAGTTATTGGCCGTTGCTGTCTTTTCAAACTGAAGTTTGAAAATTTGAAATGGAATACTTCCATCGAATGTGGGTGCCTTCAATCTTTGATTATTTGTTGATGGTGCAGGGCCATGTAGTTGCAGTTCTCGCACACGATTACTTAATTGCAGAACTTCTGATTTTAAATTTTCTTCGCCATTTTTTAAAGTGCTTATTTCGTCTTCAAATTTTGAAAATTTCTCTTGCACTTGTGTATTATTCTCTGTAATCTGTTGTGTAAGGCGAGACTCTAACTGTGATGTGTTTTCAGCTATTTGCGTCATTTGCTGTGCCAGACGATTTTCTGTTTGCACTACATTTTCTGTTATTCGTGATATATTTTCAGCTATTTGCTGTGCCAGACGATTTTCTGTATGCACTGCATTTTCTGCTATTTGCTGTGCCAGACGATTTTCTGTATGCACTGCATTTTCTGCTATTTGCCTAATAGCCACTAATAGCATGTTAGTGTCTACGCTTGATGATGTTCGTTGTTCTTCTACTTTTTCTTCTACCTTTGTAGAAGTTTCTGGCCCAACAAATTCGAACTCGTCCACATTAATTCCATCCGCTTCCATTGCTTCACGTAATCGTGCCTGCAGATCCGCCTTTTGCCCACTTATCGGCAAATTACGCTCCTCCAGTTCCTTTTTTAATTGCTGAATTCTCAATTCTCCGAATTTAACCATCTTGAATTTGGATTATTTGACAATCCCACTTCTGACACCAATTGTTACGAATTTACTCTTGTAAACTTACTTTGTTAGGTTCGTATCTCTGGATTGACAAATAAAATCAACACTGTTTAATTTAATTCAACAACTCTTTATTTCACAACTCGTCTACACTATAGCAGTTTACTCTTAGCACTGATTGATTACGTTGGCGCTGCCACGGCTTATATAGCCACGCACGTCTCGCTGATGCCGACGCGTACTTCTAGAATATCGCGTCTGGAAATTACCAGAACATACGGCTATAGCCACGCATTTCTCGCTGATGCCGACGTGCCCTTCTAGAATATCGCGTCTGGAAATTACCAGAACATACGGCTATACGGCGCCAGACGCAAGCAGACAGTCGCGGCAATTGTTTAACTAGACGAGCAGACAGTGTGGCGCCAGATGTCTACAAATGCTATTCCATATACTTACAGCTATTGTTCATAATCAGGGATGCATATAGTAATACAAATACAACTTAATACTACTTTTTGTAACAATATAAAAATTAGCTTCTGTTTTAAATTGGTAATGTAATACTGCGTTACTTACTTTGTTTGTTAGGGACTTTTAAATTGCAGTGAGACGGATCTCAATGGCATCCAGCTTTTGGATTATATCAGAAAAACATAAATATATTTTTTTAAGCAAATACTAATATATTTATATATTAATACATTATACCTGCATGGCCGCCAGACGATGGTGACGGTACCACAATATTTGATGGTTCTATCCAACAGATATGTACATATGTTGATGGAGCATATGAGAGCCTTGCAAGCAGTATTTGACGACGTCAATGGTACTGATTTGCATATATGCACAAATTACGTCCAGAAGCACATAGATTTAAGTAATTTTGTAAATTGCAGCTCGAAAACAAAAGAATTTTTTTTCAGAGCTAAAATATATTTTAGAATTCGTTCCTTAAATAAAAACTTAATGGAACTTATGTATAGTAAAAAAAGAAAATTAAATAAGACAATAAATACACATTTACAGCCCTATTCTGAAAAAACCTCTCAACTGAGTTGAGAGGAAATATTTGAGAGATTTCTTGTGAGGCATAATTTGTGAGGCTATTCTTGCTCAAACCTCATAAGAAAAAAGCTTAAAAAAGTCACCACGTGAGGTAAAAAGCTTTTTGCTGTCAAAAAGTTTTTTAATAAAAATAAGCAAACAAAAATGGACACACAAATGGATAATCATATGAAAGTAATTTTGAAAATTTTAAATATATATATATATATACATATATACAATAATTTCATATATATAATAATTAAATAAGTAATAATAAAAATGTAAAAAAATAAAAAATGAAATAAAATAAAATGAATTATTTAAACATATGTAGATGTCTTTTTATTCATTCTTAGAGGAAGTAAAATGTACAGAGACAGAAAGTAACTTACATATGTATATGTATATATGCATATATTTATTTTTACAGAGGATTGGCTCATATAGAGCATATAACTATTACCAACGCATTTTTGCTAAGAGCCATGTCCGTAAAAATACAAACACGCCAGGAAACGCAGAAAACAGATATATTCGACTTCTGCATATACGAAGAACAGTTCCTCCATGCTCAAATACTTTTTAAAAAATGTAAAATATTGATTTAAAACAAAATAAACACTGATTTTTCTATTATGATGGCTGCTTTCACACGTCACAGATATTTGTGAGAATAGTGAGCATTTGAGCTTTTGAATTTTCGCCAGAATAAGGTAACCCTCACTACAGTGATGTTTCTCACTGTAGTGAGGGTTACCTTATTCTTATTCATCTTATTCATCACTGTAGTGAGGTTGGTGACTTTTGTGAGGGCATGAGAATAGGGCTGTTAGCGTATTGATACTTGGTTACAAAATATTCAATATTTTTGTTTACATAAATTTATATGATTGCAACAAACAATGAAAATTCAATTAAATGAATATGTAGGTAAATGTTCACTATAAAATATTCACTTATGAATATTGATATCTTTTATTAGGCACGATTCCGATTACTTTGGCGGAGGGGTAAAAAAACCGAATTTCCGGGAAAATGGGGTATGTACGGATAGGGGGTCTTCTCTAGAGGAGGAATATCCAAAAATTATGTAAAAATAGCTAATATTTTTAAAAATATTCACGTTTAAAAATTCAAAATTTGCCCTAAGTACACATGTTATTTCTCCATGTTTCACAGAATATTTTCACGTTTTTCACTCACTATACTTATTTAAATATACACTCTTAACATTGAAATAAGTTCACTTTTCACTTTTATTTTGTAATTTTTCAGCCAAATTTAGTAATTTAAAATCACTTACCAAATTTATGGCTGAAAAGCTTAGAGTGTTTATATTTACGAGGAAAACCAGCATTGCCACACCTTAAAAACCAAAAGTGAAGGATTTTTTTAGCGTTTCACAACGTTTTCTTTGTTTGTACTTTCGAGTGATTCCTTTTTCTTTATTAACTATAAAAAAACTATAAGGAAGATTTTTCGAGCTAAAATTTAATATGTGAACACTTTTCTATTTACATACATACATATATGAATAATATGTGATTTATATTTAATAAACACACATAAGTAAAATCGTGTGATAATATTATATTATACATATGATTGTAATATAACATTTTTATATACTGTTACGAATTTACTCTTGCTAGTTTACTTTGTTAGGTTCGTATCTCTGGATTGACAAATAAAATCAACACTGTTTAATTTAATTCAACAACTCTTTATTTCACAACTCGTCTACACTATAGCAGTTTACTCTTAGCACTGATTGATTACGTTGGCGCTGCCACGGCTTATATAGCCACGCACTTCTCGCTGATGCCGACGTGTCCTTCTAGAATATCGCGTCTGGAAATTACCAGAACATACGGCTATACGGCGCCAGACGCAAGCAGACAGTCGCGGCGCCAGACTCAGCAATTGTTTAACTAGACAAGCAGACAGTGCGGCGCCAGATGTCTATTGTTTCGACAAGCAGACAGCCGTGGCGCCAGATGTCTACAACAAGACAAATGCTATTCCATATACCTACAGCTATTGTTCATAATCAGGGATGCATATAGCAATACAAATAAAACTTAATACTACTTTTTGTAACACTGCCCTCCACTAAAGCCTACAAATCCTCTTGAACCAAATGGGGCGAGCCTCTCCAAATGTACTACTTTCATTTTACATCGTGCTTTTCCATTTCTTTGTATGCGGTATACCACGTCATTAAGTCGTTTCATCACCATATAGGGTCCTTCCCAGGCTGTCTGCAGTTTCGGGGACAAGCCTTTCTTTCGAAGTGGATTGTACAACAGGACCAGATCACCTTCTTCAAAACCTTTTGAATTTGCCGCTTGATCGAACCGGTCCTTCATCTTATTGCTCATCAGATGCGTATGTTGTCTTACCATTAGATGCAATTCATTCATTTCTTCCTTTAAGGCAGAACAATAATCTCCATCATTTCTTACAGCTGTAGGATTCGTTCCAAACTTAAGATCAGCAGGGAGTCGCAGATCAGATCCGAAAATAATCTTTGCCGGCGTGTAACCAGTTGTCTCGTGCTTCGCTGAACGATACGCCAGCAGGAACATCTGGATGCGCTTGTCCCAATTCCGTTGGTCTTTATCAACGATTTTCCGCAGATGTTCTTCGAGCGTTCGGTTGAATCTCTCTACCATCCCATCTGATTGTGGGTGTAACGCTGTTGTCCGTGTCTTGTGGATGCCCAATAATGTACAGACTTCTTGGAAAATGGAAGATTCGAAATTTCTGCCTTGATCTGAGTGTAATTCGACGGGCACTCCGAACCTTGTTATCCAATTTTCTACAAACGCTTCGGCTACGGTCTTCGCTTCCTGGTTTGGTAAGGCATATACTTCTGGCCATTTACTGAAATAGTCCATGACAACCAGTAGATATTTGTTTCCGGCCGTACTGGTTGGGAACGGACCTGCAATATCCATTGCGACTCGTTCAAATGGTGATCCCACGTTGTACTGTTGTAGCCTACCGCGACTATTGGCTTTAGGACCTTTAGCTGCCATGCACTCTACGCAATTACTTATCCATTCTGCTATGGAATCTCGACAACCGATCCAGTAGAACCGTTGTTTAATCTTCTCTATAGTTTTTGTAATTCCAAGGTGCCCTCCACTAGGTCCATTGTGATATTCTTTCAATACTTTCGGGATCATGGACTTCGGTACTATGATCAGCAGACGAGAATGTTTGCCATCTTCGCTTTCCCAGGTACGATGAAGGTATCCATTAACGAGGTTTATGCTGTTCCATTGGGCCCAATATGCTTTTGCAGTTGGACTCTCGCTACTTATTTGTTCCTTTGAAGGTCGTACCCCATTTTCTTTGGCCATTACCAGCTTTGCAAGATCAGGGTCCTCCAGCTGATTGATTCTGATGCGGTGAGGAGTCCAATCATCTTCAGGTTCTATATTCAGTAATCGCACGTCGATTATACCTTCTTTTCCTTCTGATTTGGAGCAATGTTTACATTCCAGTGGACAAGGGCGACGTGATAATGCATCGGCATTTTTGTGGTGAATCCCCTTTCGATGTTCCGTTTCGAAGTCGTAATTCTGTAATCTTTCGATCCATCGTGCAATTTGGCCTTCCGGATTCTTAAACTGTAATAACCATTTTAATGCTGCATGATCAGTCCTCAGCAAGAATCGTTGTCCATACAAATACTTGTGGAAATGTTTTACACATTCCACCACAGCTAGTAGTTCTTTTCGCGTCACACAGTAGTTTTTCTCTGGTTTCCCGAGCACTCAGCTGTAATACCCAATTACTCTTTCTTGTCCGTCGATGAGCTGAGACAGGACACCTCCAATTCCATAAGCGCTCGCATCTGTATCCAGGATGAATTTCTTTCCAGGTATTGGATAAGCCAACATCGGCGCCGTACAAAGTAGTTCCTTAAGCTGCTCAAACGCTTTTTCTTGTTCCAACTGCCACACAAACGGGCGATTCTTCTTTGTTAAATCATGTAAACTACTAGCCACGTTCGCAAATCCAGGTACGAAACGGCGATAATACGTGCATAAGCCGAGGAAGCTGCGGAGTTCATGTATGTTGGTGGGTCGAGGCCAATCTTTCACTGCTTTTATTTTTCCTTCCTCGGTGTGAATCCCGTCAGTTGACACTTTATGTCCGAGATATGTGACCTGCTTCTTCCATAATGAACACTTTTTGGGATTCAAGCGTAATCCGGCTGATGCTATTCGCTGAAAGACTTCCTCTAGATTTTTCAGATGATCATCAAAACTTTTTCCCATGATGATAATGTCATCAAGATACACCAAACATGTCTTCCAGTTGAGTCCTTTTAACACATGTTCCATCAGTCGCTCGAACGTTGCAGGCGCATTACATAACCCAAATGGCATCACAGAGAATTCCCATAACCCGTCGCCCATACTGAAAGCGGTCTTTTCACGGTCACATTCATCGATCTCGACTTGCCAATATCCACTTTGTAGATCTAATGTAGAAAACCATTTCGCTCCAGACAAGGTGTCTAATGTATCGTCGATTCTTGGTAGAGGATAACTGTCTTTCTTTGTGACATCATTCAACTTCCTATAATCTACGCAGAAACGGGTGCTACCATCTTTCTTTTTAACTAAGACGATAGGTGAGCTCCATGGACTTATTGAAGGTTCGATTACACCGTTTTTGTGCATGTCTTCAATAATTTTGTTAGCATCCTCACGTTTTGCTAGTGGAACCCTACGCGGAGCTTGTCGGATTGGTTTAGCGTCTCCAGTATTTATGCGATGCTTGACAATGCCGGTTCTTCCTGTGTTTCCTTCGTTTGCAAATATGGATGCGTATTTTTCTAATAGTTTTTCTGCTTTTAATTTTTCATTTCCATGCAGTTCGTTCAGCAAATTATTTAGGAGTGTAGGACTTATCTGCTCTGGCCCAATAGTAGGTTTCTGTTGTGACCGTTCGCATCGTGCTATTGCACTTATATTCTGGCACTGTCCAATTACGGCTCCTTTCTTCAGACTTATAGGCGTGTTGAATTCATTCACTACTCTGACCGGAATGATGGCGTCTTCACTAGTTTTCACAAGCGTTCTTCCTACCAATATGGGTGTATCTATTTTTGTTGGTTCCACAATCCACAACTCTTCAGTCCCACCTCCTCCATTCACTTTGGCCCATACAATCGCCTCAGATTTTGGTGGAATACTCTGATTATCATCAACAATTACCCTCTTACTTTCAACGTTGGTCACATATCCGGTGTTTATAGGCATCTCCATGTTCTGGCAAAACAGCATTTGCTTGTTTAAATCCAAAGTAACCCCGTGATCAATCATGAAATCTACTCCCATTATAATTTCATCCGTGATTTCTGCTACGATGAAGATGTGATTAACTTCCAGGGTACCAATCATCACTTTGCAAAACACTTTTCCCGCGACAGCTGCTTCCTCCCCGGTGGCCGTTCGAAGCTTGCAACCGACTAATGGTTCAACCGTTCCTCTTACCACATCCGGTCGGATAATTGAATGTGTGGCACCAGTATCCAAAGTAAGCGTTGACAGTCGTCCATTTACGATGCCGTTGATAGTAAGATTGTTGTCATGGCGACCTATTTGTGATATCGAGATGGCGGGGCAAATAGTTGTGGGAACCAGCTCACGCCCCTTTGAACTGTTCCGTTTTAGTTTAACGACTTGCGAGATGTGGATGCTCCGTCCTCGTTATCTGTTGGTTGTTTCCGTTTTGATGGGTTTACTTTTATATTGCAATTTCGGGCAAAGTGACCCGCTTTTCCACAGTTGAAACATCTTCCTGTTGTATTTACTCGCGGTGCAGCAATTGTCTTCAGAGTCTTCAATATTTCTTCCATCAGCGCCGGTTGTTCCATTTCAACCCTTTGTACTTTGTGTGCTGGTTTACTTAGTAGGGAAGCTGTTTCCTGTGTGAGGGCGTGCGAAACCGTTTCAGCAAACGTTCTTTTTGGCAATGCATATGTGGCGCGTTTGGTGTCCACATCACGAATTCCATTTATGAAACATTGAATTTTTACCCTCTCAATGTAATCCACAGGTGCATCTGCATTTGCCAAATGAGCCAGTCGTTCGATTTCAGTTGCGAACTCTTGCAATGACTCGTTCATCTTCTGACCCCTATTTTGCAGTTCGATCTGGTATATTTGTTTCCGGTGCTCACTACCATATCGTCTTTCTATCGCACTCATCAATGCCTCATAGTTGTCCCGTTCACAGTCTGGAATAGTCTGAAGGATTTCTGCCGCAGGCCCTTTCAATGATACAAACAAGGACGCCACTTTGTCCGCTGCATTCCAGTTATTGGCCATTGCTGTCTTTTCAAACTGAAGTTTGAAAATTTGAAATGGAATACTTCCATCGAATGTGGGTGCCTTCAATCTTGGATTATTTATTGATGGTGCAGGGCCATGCAGTTGCAGTTCTCGCATACGATTACTCAGTTGAAGAAATTCTGATTTTAAATTTTCTTCTTCATTTTTTAACGTGCTTAATTCCTCTTCAAATTTTGAAAATTTCTCTTGCACTTGTTTTTGTACTTGTGTAGTATTTTCTGTAATCTGTTGTACCAAACGCTTTTCTAACTGCGTATTATTTTCAGTCATTTGTTGTGTAAGGCAAGACTTTAACTGCGATGTATTTTCAGCTATTTGCTGTGCCAGACGATTTTCTGTTTGCACTGCATTCTCTGTTATTTGTGATATATTTTCAGCTATTATTTGCTTAAAAGCCACTAACAGCATGTTCGTGTCTGCACTTGATGATGTTCGTTGTTCTTCTACTTTTTCTTCTACCTTTGTAGAAGTTTCTGGCCCAACAAATTCGAACTCGTCCACATTAATTCCATCCGCTTCCATTGCTTCACGTAATCGTGCCTGCAGATCCGCCTTTTGTCCGCTTATCGGCAAATTACGCTCCTCCAGTTCCTTTTTTAATTGCTGAATTCTCAATTCTCCGAATTTAACCATCTTGAATTTGGATTATTTGACAATCCCACTTCTGACACCAATTGTTACGAATTTACTCTTGCTAGTTTACTTTGTTAGGTTCGTATCTCTGGATTGACAAATAAAATCAACACTGTTTAATTTAATTCAACAACTCTTTATTTCACAACTCGTCTACACTATAGCAGTTTACTCTTAGCACTGATTGATTACGTTGGCGCTGCCACGGCTTATATAGCCACGCACTTCTCGCTGATGCCGACGTGTCCTTCTAGAATATCGCGTCTGGAAATTACCAGAACATACGGCTATACGGCGCCAGACGCAAGCAGACAGTCGCGGCGCCAGACTCAGCAATTGTTTAACTAGACAAGCAGACAGTGCGGCGCCAGATGTCTATTGTTTCGACAAGCAGACAGCCGTGGCGCCAGATGTCTACAACAAGACAAATGCTATTCCATATACCTACAGCTATTGTTCATAATCAGGGATGCATATAGCAATACAAATAAAACTTAATACTACTTTTTGTAACAATACATATTACAATTTTATAATATAATAAAATCATCAGCGAATACCCGGGGTGACCGAAGTACTCTCGCGTAGTAAACCTTTCTGCGTTGGCGGCCTTCGGCCGCGCTCTAAAAAAATAACCCTGGCCGAGCGAATACCCGGGGTGACTGAAGTACTTTCGCGTAGTACTCCTTTCTGCGTTGGCGGCTTTCGGCCGCGCTCTAAAAAAATAACCCTGGCCGAGCGAACACCCGGGGTGACTGAAGCACTTTCGCGTAGTACCCCTTTCAGCGTTGAAAATAAAAAAAATATATTGGCTTTTCGGTATAAAGTGGTTATAATTTATGGTTATCATGCACTCAAAATTTAAGTTTTCGTTATAAAATGGTAAATTTTGATTATTATATCTGTCAGCGATTTCTATTTATTTTTGATGATACATTGGTTTGTATTTTAGGCGACGATATATATATTATTATATTTAAAATATGAGTTTTGGGTATGAAGTGGTTATATTTTTTGGTTATCATGCACACATATTGAAATAAAAGTAGAGTTTTCGTACTGTACTGTATACTTCACACTTTATTACGTAATATTATTATATAATATTATTTACACATTTGTATATATGTACATATAATATTAATACATATATATAATATTACTTATTTGCTCAATAAATTTAAAAAAGAAAATATTCATATGCATGAATAGAGGAATTTTTGCGAAAAAGAGGAATTTCAGCGAATTGCCTTATCATCACATGGCAGCGCTCCATTTCGTCGTAATTTTTGGTAAACAAATGAGGTTCACACAAGTGTAAAATGTTATTTTTAAAATAAAGATTTTTTTAGGTAAAAAACGTGCTAAAAGAGTAAAATATAGGTTTATTTAAAAGATTATAGTGCATTTAATTAATTTGATGTGAAAAATGAGAAAAAAGTATGTTTAAAGTAGTGAAATAACTCCTTGAAATGGTCCAATTTTGCGAATTTTTGAACTTTAAGGCCGAATATCTCCTAAACTAAGCGTTTGCGGACCCTATAACCCTATATGTTTTTTAATCAGGAGGACTTCCTCTTTCCAACGGTTCCTGCAAATCGCGGCGCCAAAGAAATCGGAATTGTGCATTTTATTAATATTCACTTATATTGATGTTAACTTTTGATGATATTCATGATTTTGTATGCCTGCAATACAACGAACAACGAACAAAATTTGAACTCGTCATTGCGCAATCTTTGTTTTTATCATTCTTGAAACTGCGCTTTTCGTTTTCTTCTTCTTGAAAAATTGGATATTCGTCTCTCTTATTCTAGCTAGTTAGCATTACAGTATGTTTAGAATGTCGATAGTTTTTCTTTATCTTACTTACGTATTATCCCACTTAATTGAAAATTCCAGAAAATGTAACAGTGTTAGTGAACAGCTGAAAATGTTTCAATGTGTTTGTGTAATCTGTTACCGTCATAGATAATTTGATACGAGACTCTTTGGTTCGAGAGAGAGCTGTCAAAACTCGCATTTTTTATAACATTTGCCAATAATGCCACTGCTGAAAAATATTAGATTGGGTATATAATAAATTATACAAAACACTAAATTAAACACTTTGAAAATGCTTACATATATAAATGCTTAAATGGGTGCCCAGCCAAGTGAGAATCACACCACTGTATTTAAGTTGTAGGAGTCACTAACACTCGCGATTAATATTTCTAATTAAAAGGCATTTTTTAGCGGATAGGAAATAAGTGTAAATTTATTTTTAATATAAACTCCGGTTACAATAAATGGAAACTTATACTAATAGTGAAACAAATGCGGGATCGATGTAGTACGAAGCGATGTCGAAATATGTAGTTCAGGATCACTGCCTATCCAAAGTTACGGAGAAGCGTTTGAGCTCTACCTCGCAAAAAGGGTATAACTTATGCGCTTAGGTCTGCAGACGAATCGAAAGTCTCAGCACGGGGGTGTGTAACGAAGAGAGTGCTTTCGCGGCGCAGTGTGTGGACGAATGTTTTGTTCGAATTGTTTTTAACGAATTGCACCTGCCTTCCCGTTGCCCATCCTTTTTGTTGACAAATGTGTTTAGTTGTGTTGTAATCATCATCTGTGATGAATTGCACAGGCGCATTAGGATGCGCCAGTTTTACCGGGTAGAGGGGTGGATGCTTAACTCATTTAAACATCCTGGGCCCCCTAGGCGAATATTTTGCCTAGTTTTATATATATAATCTGAGATCGGTAATTCGGCTTACTGTTGGTGGAGTAGCCGAGGGCGCAGAATATTAGCTGTAAAAAGCTATTTTGGTTTTAATATAAATTTTCATTTTATGTAAGTAGTGGTGCTTGAGGTAGTAATTACCTTTTGCGTGTTATTATTATAGTAAAAAAATTGTTTGCTTTTATTTATTTTACTAGCGGTTATTTAAAATTTCTTATTTTATTGATTTGGTATATCGGTTATATATTCTTTGCTTTTTTTTGAAATGGTTTTCATTTATTTTTATATTTATCAAATATAGCGACGCCACGTCTGACTCAGATATGGCCAGAGTGCGTGCTCTTTAGCCTTGAGTTTTGAGCTGTGGAATTAGAGGGTTCTTGCGAGAGAGTGGCCGGTTATTGCGAACGGCTTCATTAGAATAATAATTTTTTAAGTTGTATGTTCAAGTTATACAACAGACTCTCACCAACTACCCTTATGAGAAGCGCTAATGTAGGTGCGATAAGAGCTACCTTTGCTTTTGTTAAGTCTAGGTGCGTCAATGTATCGCATTAGGAGTATGGTGATCCCTTGACTGTTGTACTTATGTCGATTTTTCGACTTTTTGATACTATTGTGTATATTTTGTTTTTAGTACGTACTAATTTGGCGCCTCCGCTCTAGGATTTGTTCAAAATTATTTTTTCATTATTGGCGAAAGCCATCCTGCGGGGCCAAAAAGTTGTATGTGCTTTTAATAATTTGGACTGTCAGAGGTAACTCTGACTTTGTTTTTTATACCAATTTGTGGAGTATTAGAAAATTGTGGCTCTATTGGTTGTCGTACGACGTACCGGCCATTATTTGATCGAGTAGTTGTGGCTTTAGATAAGTCTTCACAATACTGATTTTCTGGAGTTTTGTTTGTTATAGTGGGAAGTTTCCCTAACATTCGAAATTTTCTTAATTGTGAATTAAGGTATTTGTTTGTTTTATATTCAACTTTAGTTGGCATGGTGGTAACTAGTTCTGTAACTAGTCCACTTTGTGTTTCGCTGTGCAGCGTTTGAACTTTTTGTGCCTTTGAGCAACATGGTGTCTCTTGGCTATTTTTAAAATTTTGGTTTTCGAGATTTGTGTTTGCAATTAATCCCGTGGTTCTTGATTTATTAGCGCTTTTATAAGGTGGGATGTTATATGTGCTGTAATGAAGCATTGAGTGATGTCTTTTATGACAATATATGCAATTGAATTTGCTTTTGCAATTTTTATGTGTGTGCGCATGTGACAAGCAATTTGTGCATAATTTTTTTGATGTCACGAAATTGTTTCTTTCATTAATTTTTAGTTTTTTAAACTTCTCGCAAGATATCAGTTTATGCCCTCTTGTGCATAGTTCACATGACGTTTGTTTTCTTTGTTCTGATATGAACGTTTGCGTTTTGTAAAAGCTTTTGTTTAAATTTTTGTTGCTTCTAACTTGGGGTCTATTTAAGCTTCCGTTCTGGTCGTGTTTGTTCTTAGTTTTGAGTCTTTTTTCTTCTAACCTTTCCGCAATTTCATATTGGGTGGTGAGAAAATCTTTCATTTGTTGCCACGTTGGGCACTTTCTTCGTGATGAGAGCGATTGCTCCCATAGAAGTATCGACTTTTTTGGTAATGCGGCGGTGCAAATGTTTACCAGAATTGGGTCCCAGCTGTCTGTGGGGATATTAAGTGTCGATAGAAACGACAAACAATTAGAAACAGTGGATTTTAGTTTAATGAATTCTACACTTGTTTCTTTCTTAATTTTAGGCAAGCTTAATAGTGTCGTTACTTGCTTATCGACCAGTATTCTTTCGTTTTCAAATCTAGCTTTTAGAGCTTCCCAAGCCAAATTGAAATTGTCGTCATTTAATGCGAACTGTTTAACTACTTCGCCTGTGCTTGACCTTTAGTTTTGTATCGGAGGTGATACGGTATTTGTGCCTTTGATAGTTGAGGATGGTTGATGTTAACAGCTGTAAACATGTCCCGGAAGGACGGCCATTCTTCATAACCTCCATAGAATGTTTCTGTGTCACATGGCGGCAGCTCGAGGTGGATGCCGGAACTTGCCTTTTGACTATCTATTTGTGGCAGCTCTACTCTACCGTGGGGAGTAGGTGCAGTTGCTTTAATGAGCTTTATTTGATCGGAGATCATAGCTTTTGTTTCTTCGAACTGGTCTAAGCAGTTTTCGTATATGGCGTAAGCAGATAATTTAAAATTTTGTGGCAGATCTGAATCATCAGAATCTACAATGGCGTCATGGGCCGTTTGGAGGCGAGTCCAAAAATGTTTAAGATTTTGACCTTTTACTTCTAATAACGATTCCGAGTGTTCGTGAATCGGTAAAGAGGCAAATCTAGTGCAGTATCTTGTTAAACTGTCACTTTCTGAAATGAATTTAATAGCCTGTTTTGAGCGTATAGCTGCTGCAGGTGTATAATGATTTTTTCCGTTATTAACCATTTTTGCGAAATAATATTATTTATTTATTTTATTTTAGCTTTAAGTTTGAAAAAATCCGCACTTTTACTTTATTACCACCTTTTACGTCCTTATGTTAGTATTTAGGTGCACCCTAATACTTGGACTTGTGTGTATGTAAGTATGTATGTGCTTATGAAGGTACTTAGTATATTTTGTGCAATTGAGAGCTCGCTGAGGAGATCAATGCGCTATGTATATGAGTATACGAATTGTTAGTGTGCTAATGATTATGGTTTTGTTCTTAGGCAATTGAGAGCTCGTTAGAGAGATCAATTCGCTTTGTGCCTAAGTATGCACGAATTGCTTGTTATGCTTTGTTCGTAAGCAATTGAGAGCTCGTTAGAGAGATCAATTAGCTTTTTGTCCACAATCCTGCTTGCTTTTGTTTGCCAAAGAACAAGAGGTATTGCTGGATAATTGCAAATGTGGACTTTGAACTTTTGGTTTTTTTGCGATTTTGTGTTTTTTGTCACAGGCAGATTTTGCCGTATGTTTGTATGTAAGTTATTATATATATATATTTTTTTTTTTTGAAAAAGTGAGAGCGAGATTTAAAATGGAATGTAAATAGTTACAAATATATGTATGTATGTATATTAAAATTTAGTATAGAAAGGTAAGAAGATTTGCATATGTGTATACGAGTATTTTGTATTTTTGTTGATAATAAATCAATATTTGTGCTTTTTGTAATTTATATTTGTTACACATATGTTTATAGCATATATGTTATGAATATATGTATGTATGTATGGATGTTTGAGTTTTTTTTTTTTTTGTTTTGTTTTCTATGCTATTTAATACTAATTTTGCCTTTGCCCGTATATATTGTTACAAAAGTAGTATTAAGTTGTATTTGTATTACTATATGCATCCCTGATTATGAACAATAGCTGTAGGTATATGGAATAGCATTTGTCTTGTTGTAGACATCTGCCGCCGCACTGTCTGCTTGTCTAGTTAAACAATTGCTGAGTCTGGCGCCGTGGAATGGCAGAAAATGTAGTGCAAACAGAAAATCGTCTGGCACAGCAAATGGCAGAAAATGCAGTGCAAACAGAAAATCGTCTGGCACAGCAAATGACGCAAATAGCTAAAAATACATCACAGTTAGAGTCTCGCCTTACACAACAAATGACTGAAAATAATACGCAGTTAGAAAAGCGTTTAGTACAACAGATTACAGAAAGTAATACACAATTGCAACAGAAAGTTTCAAAATTGGAAGACGAATGAAGCACGTTAAAAAATGACGAAGAAAATTTGAAATCAGAAGTTCTTCATTTGAGTAATCGGATGCGAGAACTGCAACTGCATGGCCCTGCACCATAAACAAATAATCAAAGATTGAAGGCACCCACATTCGATGGAAGTATTCCATTTCAAATTTTCAAACTTCAGTTTGAAAAGACAGCAATGGCCAATAACTGGAATGCAGCGGACAAAGTGGCGTCCTTGTTTGTATCATTGAAAGGGCCTGCGGCAGAAATCCTTCAGACTATTCCAGACTGTGAACGGGACAACTATGAGGCATTGATGAGTGCGATAGAAAGACGATATGGTAGTGAGCACCGGAAACAAATATACCAGATCGAACTGCAAAATAGGGGTCAGAAGATGAACGAGTCATTGCAAGAGTTCGCAACTGAAATCGAACGACTGGCTCATTTGGCAAATGCAGATGCACCTGTGGATTACATTGAGAGGGTAAAAATTCAATGTTTCATAAATGGAATTCGTGATGTGGACACCAAACGCGCCACATATGCTTTGCCAAAAAGAACGTTTGCAGAAACGGTTTCGCACGCCCTCACACAGGAAACAGCTTCCCTACTAAGTAAACCAGCACTCAAAGTACAAAGAGTTGAAACGGAACAACCAGCGCTAATGGAAGAAATATTGAAGACTCTGAAGACAATTGCTGCACCGCGAGTAAATACAACAGACAGATGTTTCAACTGTGGAAAAGCGGGTCACTTTGCCCGTAATTGCAATATAAAGGTAAACCCATCAAAACGGAATCAACCAACAGAACACCGAAAGAGGATTCACCACAAAAATGCGGATGCATTATCGCGTCGCCCTTGTCCACTGGAACGTAAACATTGCTCCAAATCAGAGGGAAAAGAAGGTATAATCGACGTGCGATTACTGAATATAGAACCTGAAGATGATTGGACTCCTCACCGCATCAGAATCAATCAGCTGGAGGACCCTGATCTTGCAAAGCTGGTAATGGCCAAAGAAAATGGGGTACGGCCACCAAAGGAACAAATAAGTACCGAGAGTCCAACTGCAAAAGCATATTGGGTCCAATGGAACAGCATAAACCTCGTTAATGCATACCTTCATCGTACCTGGGAAAGCGAAGATGGCAAACATTCTCGTCTGCTGATCATAGTACCGAAGTCCATGATCCCGAAAGTATTGAAAGAATATCACAATGGACCTAGTGGAGGGCACCTTGGAATTACAAAAACTATAGAGAAGATTAAACAACGGTTCTACTGGATCGGTTGTCGAGATTCCATAGCAGAATGGATAAATTGCGTAGAGTGCATGGCAGCTAAAGGTCCTAAAGTCAAAAGTCGCGGTAGGCTACAACAGTACAACGTGGGATCAGCATTTGAACGAGTCGCAATGGATATTGCAGGTCCGTGCCCAACCAGTACGGCCGGAAACAAATATCTACTGGTTGTCATGGACTATTTCAGTAAATGGCCAGAAGTATATGCCTTACCAAACCAGGAAGCGAAGACAGTAGCCGAAGCGTTTGTAGAAAATTGGATAACAAGGTTCGGAGTGCCCGTCGAATTACACTCAGATCAAGGCAGGAATTTCGAATCTTCCATTTTCCAAGAGGTCTGTACATTATTGGGCATCCACAAGACACGGACAACAGCGTTACACCCACAATCAGATGGGATGGTAGAGAGATTCAACCGAACGCTCGAAGAACATCTGCGGAAAATCGTTGATAAAGACCAACGGAATTGGGACAAGTGCATCCAGATGTTCCTGCTGGCGTATCGTTCAGCGAAGCACGAGACAACTGGTTACACGCCAGCAAAGATTATTTTCGGATCTGATCTGCGACTCCCTGCTGATCTTAAGTTTGGAACGAATCCTACAGCTGTAAGAAATGATGGAGATTATTGTTCTGCCTTAAAGGAAGAAATGAATGAATTGCATCTAATGGTAAGACAGCATACGCATCTGATGAGCAATAAGATGAAGGACCGGTTCGATCAAGCGGCAAATTCAAAAGGTTTTGAAGAAGGTGATCTGGTCCTGTTGTACAATCCACTTCGAAAGAAAGGCTTGTCCCCGAAACTGCAGACAGCCTGGGAAGGACCCTATATGGTGATGAAACGACTTAATGACGTGGTATACCGCATACAAAGAAATGGAAAAGCACGATGTAAAATGAAAGTAGTACATTTGGAGAGGCTCGCCCCATTTGGTTCAAGAGGATTTGTGCCTAATCGGGACGATTAGGCTTTAGTGGAGGGCAGTGTTACAAAAGTAGTATTAAGTTGTATTTGTATTACTATATGCATCCCTGATTATGAACAATAGCTGTAGGTATATGGAATAGCATTTGTCTTGTTGTAGACATCTGGCGCCGCACTGTCTGCTTGTCTAGTTAAACAATTGCTGAGTCTGGCGCCGCGACTGTCTGCTTGCGTCTGGCGCCGTATAGCATTATGTTCTGGTAATTTCCAGACGCAATATTCTAGAAGGTCACGTCGGCATCAGCGAGAAGTGCGTGGCTATATAAGCCGTGGCAGCGCCAACGTAATCAATCAGTGCTAAGAGTAAACTGCTATAGTGTAGACGAGTTGTGAAATAAAGAGTTGTTGAATTAAATTAAACAGTGTTGAGTTTATTTGTCAATCCAGAGATACGAACCTAACCAAGTAAACTAGCAAGCAGTAAATTCGTAACAATATGTAATTCTGGGTACTGCTTTGTTAAACAGAACGGGTTTGAGGGAAATTTTCGCAAGTAACTGCTTGATTTCCTTAATTTTTGTGTTTTTTTTTTTTGTTGTTAGTAAATGTGTTTGAATACGCGAAGGTAAATTATTACATGGGCAATAAATTAATATTATTTGTTTAGCATATGTACATGTATATATTGATATATACGTTATACCAAACTGTGGTAGGTTTTTCCCGCAAAGTAAACTCAAAAGAGCAGTTTGGTAACCGTTTTTCCGCTGTTAAAACGGATTTTATAAGAGCATATAAATCGTATTTTCACATCCATATATACATATGTGCTTTAAAATAGATTCAATGAAATGAAATAAATACGCTCACTTTGTTTTCCAACAAGGGTTTTTGGGGATAATGCGGTTGCATATATGTATGTATATATGTGTCTGCAGGTATTCGGGCCGTTGATGCTAATTCCTTCTCCTCCGCTTCCAGTTGGTTGTTCAGTATGTATGTATGTTGTTGCTGCTTTTTTGTTTATTCTAGTTTAATTTAAATTCGCGCCCGTTTTTTTGTTTTCATTTATGTCTTGTTTTAACGTTTCGCGCGCGATTTTCTGTGTGTTGTTTTCTGTTTCTTTTACATTACTTTTTGCTATTTACATATGTGTGGTTTTGTTTTACTGATCGCGCGCGTTTGTTCCTTGTTTTGTTTGTGTTATTGTTTAGGTGCTTTAACTTTTCGCGTCCAATGTATGTTTTTTGTGTTTGTAAAATTTTTGTTTATTTTGTTTCTGTAAGTTTATGTTTTATTACCGCAGTTTTCGTAACTTCATGTATGCATATATTTTCGCCGAGTCACCACTCTTGATTTTTGTTTTGTGTCTTATGTTTGAACATTTATTTTTAATTTTTTAGTCACTTCACCGTGTTTTTTTTTGTTTTTTTTTTGTTAACTGCTGAGTAGCTTAGTCTTTGAAATGCACCTTCCGTTGATTCATTTTTTGTTTATTATGTATGTATATAAGTACAAGGGTATGTTGTTTATTTATATTTTTTTGTTTTTTGGCTGGGTCACTGCACTGTTTTTTTTTTTGTTTTTTGTTTTCCCACTGCACACTGTTTTTTTTGTTTTAATTGTTTGCCACTGCTCTTCACCGCTTAATTTTGATTTATTTTATCTTGTTTAAACAATCCATAGTGCCTGTCACTATGGCTCGAAGGACCATGAACAATTGGGAGCCCAACGTAGTGGGAAGCCAACACTATTGTATTTAAGTTTTCCTGGAGTCACTTACACTCGCGTTTGAAATTAATAGTTAAAAGCATTTCATAGGAAATATGTATATATGTGATAATTTATTTCTAACACAACTTTCAGTTACACGGAATGGAAAACTTAATTATATATTCGAACAAATTCGTGCGGGATCGCTGGTGATCCAAAGTTACGTAGAGAGCGTTCTATCAACAGGTAAGGTGGTGTGACACTTGGCCCCGCTGTCGAAACAAAAGTATGAATTTCCAAATCGCACAGGATCAGTGTTTATCGAAGTAGCCCGGTGGTTACTGAAGTGCCGGTCTTGATGTAGCGCTTCGGCCTATTAACGACTCTAATTAACGCACTAAGGGTCGGTGAACTATATATCGGCGTAGAGGTGTTAACGCGGCGCAGTGTATATGTGAATATCTTGTAAAACGAAGGTATGAGTTGAAGCGAACTGCAGCTGACGAATGTGTGTCACGAATTGTTTTTAACGAATTGCACCTGCCTTCCCGTTGCCCATCCTTTTTGTTGACAAATGTGTTTAGTTGTGTTGTAATCATCATCTGTGGTGAATTGCACAGGCGCATTAGGATGCGCCAGTTTTACCGGGTAGAGGGGTGGATGCTTAACTCATTTAAACAAGTTAATTTACATAAACATTTATTTTGCCAAAATATGTTCGCACAGTTCAATGAAATTTCATTTCACATTAATTTCGTCAAGTAATTATAGCGCTGCTCTTCTGGCATCCCGCCTTTTTGACTAACTGCTGATTGGCGTTACCCTGATTGTGTTTTGTTGCCAGCTCAAAAAACAGATCAGGGTGCCCTGCCAGCTGACAAGCGAGAGAGCAAGAAAAGAGATTCTGATCAAGTTATCTATGCCTCCGTCTTGCAGTGTACATAATGCGTATGGAAAGTAATATATGGAATTCTAATTAGTATGCCATATATTGAAAGCAATAAGCTGTCACTAAAATAGTTGAGCTGTGCTGTCTTTCATTTCTATGAAAATTTCGAAGAGGCAACATATCCCATTTACACATATGCCGATGGCATTTTCATTTCGGTAATATGAAATTTAGTAGAGCGAGGTGGGGGAGAGACAGGGTTAAAAAAATGGCGCATTCTGGTGACATTGATCCTGACTCTCCTGGTGGTCTGAAAAAAAATTAAAAGAAATTCTTAATCAGTAAGGATGCAGTTAAAGTCCCTATTTCAGGGAACACGAAAATTTTTTTTTTTAAATGGCGGCTGTCTGAAAATAAAAATCATTTTTTACGCCTTTTTTTGAAATTTCTGAATTTTTTTTAAATACTAAAATCAAAGGATTAAGGATTATATAAAGATAAAGGATAAAGCATTATATAAAGAAGGTTCACAAAAAATTTCAAGTAAATCGGTTGTATAGAACTTGAGATAATGCCGCTCCCGTGTGGAAAAAAGAAGTTTCGAGAAAAAACGCGTTAAAAAAAGTGGGTCTGCCTACCTACTGGTCTAGGTACTGCGTCACTAATGTAACTGTAGCTCTTAAAATAATTTTAATTTTTAAAAACCCTTTGGAGGATATGTTCTTAACCCTTTCAGCCCCAAAGGACTTTTTAAACGATGTCAAACATATATAGAAGTTGCTTATAAGCAACTTTGGGGCTAAAAGGGTTAATCATGATCATGAAGTCTATCTATAGGATGTGTATTTTAAAGAAGTTTTTGTGTATTTAACTTTTTAAACGATGTCAAACATATATAGAAGTTGCTTATAAGCAACTTCGGGGCTGAAAGGGTTAAGGGTCTAAACTTTAAATATATGAAAAAAATCGAAATTTTCAAAATTCTAGAGTAGAGTACCTTTTTAATACTGATAATTTACAGAAAAATTTTGCAAATTTGGTTGGGAATGAGCGAAGTCTTAAATTTAATAAACTTATGCAAGCATAAATCAAAATATCATTTCTCATTTTAAATTTATTATTTTAATTGGTAAATAAAATTTATGCCGCACTTATTATATAGTAATCCAAAAATATGATTTCTTATTTTTCCCAGAAATACATTTGTTGACGCCGCCTGCGCCCAATTTATTTTGCCACGTCTGTATCGGCAGAGCAATCTCTTCTTCGAAGTTTTAATTCGAACGCAACTAAACATTAACTAGTAAAAAGTTGCGCGCTTTCTTCTTTTGCGACAGCTCACCGATCAAAACGTGGTAAGTGTTTTTCCAATTTGTTATATTAAAAATATATGTATTATAAGAAACCTTTTGTTTTTTATTAATTATCTTGTGGAATCATTTACGCCGTCCTTTTCCCCACGGCCAACCACAACTACGGAACGAGCCACACCGTGCTTCACCACCCGATTTATCATTGGTCCTTCGAGCCGGATAACAGGTAACAACACGCAAGTTACAGCCAAACATATTTTGGACTTGTGCTCTGCAAGCTATAACGCAATAGATTGGTTAATTTGTGCATAAGTTATAACATGTACAAAACCCATTGTGCTGTGTGAAGTGGAGACCAAAAATTACTTTTGGCACTCTACCCACAAAATCAACGCACATTGCAGGTAATATTGTACTTGATTTAAGTACAACAATAAATACACCACGCAAATGCACTGATCATTTCACTTTACATATAAAAAAAACACACACTGTTATTCGAATAAAATTATAAATTTTTTGGACGCACAAATATCGTCAGAAGCGTTAACAATCTCTCTCGGTATTTTTGTTTTTTTCTTGTGGTTAATTTGAGTCTAGTCGCTCAACTCTGCCTTTCCATATATTGCTCGAATAGCTATAAAGGCAAGCAGCAATAACGCAGCTGCAGTTACGCGAGTGCAAACAAGGTAAGGCAGTAAAGGGAGAGCAGCACAGGTAAAGCAGCAAAGGGAGAGTAGGAAAGGCAAAGCAGCGCAGCAGCCATCCCAGAAGGACAGCAACAAATACAAGAGTGTGGTGGTGAATTCGAAATAGTTCGAAAATAACCCTATGAACACAAGTGTAGTGGATATAAATCAAATAAGTGCTTGTGAATTTTTATTTGTATTTGGATTTAAATAAAGCAACTAAGCACAAATCAATTTTTGTTTGTATACATAATCGAAGACTAGGCGTGCAAGTGCATTGGGACAATGTCCCAGTAAGCACATTGAAATTAAATTTGAACGAAGAAAATTATTTACTTTAATAATTTTTTTGTTCTTTCGAAATTTATAAAGAAACAACGCACTACCTACCATCTACTCAATTTGTAGTTGGTCCTTGATTGGTTCTGTAACTTTTGAACTTTTTGCAAATATTTCTTAAATTTTAATTTCAAAGTTTTAGATCCGATTTTGCAGTTCTGGTTCAATTTTCGAACACAGTGGAATCCATCAGGTTCTTTACCACAGCTACAGACACTCTACTGGAGTTTGAGGAGTCTTTTACTCCAACAGCAAACAACCAAAGTGCAGAGGTAAAGTCAGAGTTAAAGTCAGAATACAAGTTGTGTTTGCCAAAGGTGGATCCTTCCGACACAAGCTCAATTGACGACATTGAGCTTAAATATTCAAGTTGTTACCACGCTTATTTGTGTTGCGCGGCCTTGATGGGTGAACACATGCACAACCTCACGACGTTTCCCCAAAGCCCAACTTCAAATTCTACAGTGATTCTGAACGGTTACAACAAACGGTAGCAACCGTGAGGTATTCCATCAGTTTACTGTCATGTGCTACAGAAATATTTCATGGCGCTGTTTTACAATGGCCCTTATTTAGGTATTTATTTGCCACCATTTATGGGAATAACCCAAGGTTATCTCCAGTGAGAAAAGTTATTCCATCTGAATCAAAAAACGCGCGATGAGGCAAAAGCTATCGTTTCGAAAGCGCCACTGACAAATGACGGATTCGCACTAGTTTGTTGTGTAGATACGAAAACAAGCGAGTGCTTGTCAACACACAATTAAATTTATTGTTCAAGCTTCCGCACATTTCAACAGAATCTGAGACCGAACTCAGAAATTTACAGCGGGAGATAAATAGCTGCATTCCAGCTTTACAAATACATGGCACCAATATAGATAGCTGGGATGCCATTTTTACGTATTTGTGTTCTATCCGACTGCCGGACTATACACTGTATCAAACCTCAAAGGCGAGTTAGGTACTCAACCCAAGATTAAGCCGACTGATGGTGAAGGTCGGATACCGGCCTTGCAGTCAAGGATTGGATCCAAGCCCATCAATTCGCATCACGCTAAGACAAACAATATTAAATCTAAATTGTGCTCATCTAAATCACAGATTTAGAAAACTTGTCAAAGATTCATTGAGGTACAGTCTAATGCACGGTTAAATGCTATCAGAAAACTCCACGTCAGCCTAAACTGTTTATCGGACTCACATGAAGTCAAAAATTGTAAAAGTATGTTTAATTGTAATAAATGTAAACAGAGACATCACTCTATGATTCACCGGGATTAGAGTGAGGATATAGCTCAGATATCCGACAACACAGCCACTACTGAAATTTCTACTAAATCACATGTGGCCTCTATTAAGAACAATGTTTCAAATGAGCTTACCAGTCGAAGCTTGCTCTTAGGTACAGCCATGGTGACCATATGTCAAAACAAGAGCACCTTCACTGTCAGAGCCCTGTTCGATTCTGGATCGGAAGCACCCCTCGTAAGCAACAGTCTACAGAAACGCTTAAGTCTGACAATCAAAAAGGTCAGCGTCCGAGTTTCAGGATTGAATAATACCGTGTCAGGACGAGTTCAATCCGTATGCTCGATCACAATTGGCTCGCCTCCTAACAAAAGTTTAAAACTAGAACCGGAAGCGTTGGTACTGCCAAAATTGACTGGACTGCTTCCATCCAGATCAATTATCCCTTAAATTGTCAAAAGGTTACCCAATATCCCCTTAGCGGATAATAATTTCTATACGAGTCAAAAGGTTGACTTGTTTATCGGAGCGTATCTCTACTCGAAAATCATATTAAATGCGGTAAAATCGAAGATCTTCGGATCCCTCATTGCACAACGTACAGTGTTCGGTTGAATTTTAACAGCTTCCGTTCCCTCCGAAGAAACCAAAATAAATGGCAAAGGCGACAGACAAAATTCAACAATAACTCAACAACAAACACAACCATTTGTAGTGCAAATAATACCACATACTACTTTTATATTTATACAACAGCAACAACAGCAGCAGCAGCAACAACAGGATCATGCCAGCAATGATGGCAAAAAAATGATGCGCCCGGCGCATCAAATAACACCGATACGCATGGTGGCACATTTCTGGCACCCGGCATTGGGATGGAATCGCACAACGGTGACCACGTATCTGGCAGTAGTTCGTCACAACAACACAATTCGATGCCACACCTGCAGGCATTCCACGGCGGCCTGCGCCGCCAACAATATGCTGCAGCCACAATGAAACGAGAACGGAAGAATCGCGATCCCGATAAGCTCTTCTTGCTCTCACTCTACGAAGAGATCAAACGTGTACCCGAAAAGATAAGACTCGATGTCAAGGGCGAACTCATACAGGTGCTCAAAAAATACCAGAAAAAAAACACCGGTGAAACAGGAGACCCAATCACAAATGACAAGATACAATTGTCACAGCATGTATGAGAAAACTCAAAAAGAAGTAGCGCTACAATCTCAAGTCGAACGCGTATCGGCTTCAACCGTAGCGCTACAGGCACAACAATGCAAATGGAAGAGAATTCATTGAAAATCGGCACGACGTATTCGGACCCCTCTCCGCCGTGTCAACCAACGTCATCAGCCACGCAAAGCTCTGACCAACGAGGCCTCTCCCGTATACCACACGCCCAAGATCGAGCCAGACTCGAGTCGTCTCGCCGACTCGACGTGCTGGTAACTTTGTTTCGAATTGGCGGCATGGCAACGATCGACTGAGACTCGATTCGCCTCAGCGACATTGCCGGACCGAGCGGAACGCCATTCGTTCCACCGGCCACCCCATCCGAAACGAAGGCGTGGACGAGACGCTCGACGCCAAGCAGATTCGTTAGCAGCAACGCTAGTAAGGCCTCTGGAAGACCATCCATTTCAACACTTCCTGAACCTAAGACTGGCTGACAACAAATTCTACAACGCAGCGCCAGTCGAGGTAAGTTTGGGAGTGGACGTCTACTCCCGGCTCATGTTGCCAGGGTTACAATCAGCGGCAGTAGGTGCACTGGCTACCAACGCCTCTCACATTTACCAGCTATCCAGGATCGAGTCAGACTCAAGTCGTCTCGCCGACCTCAAAAGGTGATGACTTCTATGCAAATTGGCGGCATGGCAATGACCGACTGAGACTCGATTCATCTCAGCGGCATTTCCCGGACCGAACCAGATTCGATTCGTCTCGTCGGCCACCACAACTGCAATAAAGACGTGGAAGAGGAAGTGCAGGAGCCAGTCGCACGTTAGTTTTAAGGAATTTATTGTAAACTGCATTTGCAGTAATACTGCAAGGCGGGGAGAATGTTGACGCCGCCCGCCCTTTTTCTTTTGCCACGTCTGTATTGGCAGAGCAATCTCTTCTTCGAAGTTTTAATTCGAACGCAACTAAACATTAACTAGTAAAAAGTTGCGCGCTCTCTTCTTTTGCGACAGCTCACCGATCAAAACGTGGTAAGTGCATTTCTCAATTTTTATAATTAAACAATAACAATTTTCAAGAGCTCAAAGCATGCAGTACATCAGTTCAAACCTACCTAACCTACGCAAATGATTATGTTATGATAACAAATGCCCACATATACATTTGGCAATGGCAATAGCAATAGATTTGACACTTATTATGTCATAAATTTTATCCTGTCGAGATGCCTCGTTAGGTTATATTTATAGAATGTCGATAGCTTTTATCTCTTTTACTTACCCGTACTCACAATCTATTGAAAATTGCAGAAAATGTAACTGTGTTGGTGGACAGCTGGATATAACTATATCAATGTGTTTGTGCAATCTGTTACCTCCGTCTTTTAGGAGTTACGGCAAGATAATGCACGATAAACATGGCACCACTAGGAATAAAGCGATGTCCAACTTATTCCAGTATGAGAGCGCCTCTATATTAGCTTTTTTTTATGTCATTTTCCATTGTAGCCAGATCAAAACAAAAACTATTTTTTGAGAATTTTAAATAAAACACCCAATTCGCATATTCTACACCACCTATGAGTATGCAAACTTTATTTACCTTAAAAAATAAAAAAAAACGATAACAATTCACAATTCACATAAAAAAATTAACACAAACAATATCACTCCATACCATAGAATATTAATAAATAAATAATAAATATTAAAATGATTTATACATATATTAAAATTATATATTTATGTATACCTGTATAAAACTTAAATCAATAAAATTGCCAATATTTAAACAATTTTTACAATCGTTCTAACTTTAGAGCCTCTTAATGCGAATCTGTTTAAAATTTTTTTTTTTAATATAAAATATTTAGCTCGTTGTAACCACTAACAAAGGAATATAAAAAAACTACAAATGTGAAACACACAAAATTTTAATCTTAAAGTTGGGTAGAGATAGACCTTTATTAAAAAATTTTCTTACAAAATAAATTCTAATTCTAAAAAATAGACCAATAACTACATTTGGGTCACAATCTTCCTTTAATTTAGTAAAAAAATTTCTCGTACACCTATTTTATAATAATTTCTGTTAAATTTCTGCTTCTAAATTATTAATAAATTGAACATGTTCTTCTGGCGGCTTCACTAAGTTGCATTTATCGATCTTGTTTAGGTGTATGAAGATGAATTCATCTGAAGGAATTTCATATCCTAAATAAGGTATTGGAAGGAGGCATGTGTGCATTTTAAAAATTTTCAAATAAAGGTAGCCGCAAAAATAATTAAAAGCATTTTCTTTAAAAAAAATAATTTCTAAAGTCATGGATCTAAGAATGGAGTGTTCGGGTGAAAGTGAAAAGGGATCGGGTAGGTAAGTTCGAGCTGATGTAGCGCATGTTTTGAACTCTTGAACTGTCTAAATCTTTTATGTGGTAAATAAAAAACGGAGAAAGAAACTTTTAACATAAATTTTATATCTTCTTCTTCTTTACTGGCGTAGACACCGCTTACGCGATTATAGCCGAGTCAACAAAAGCGCGCCAATCGTTTCTTCTCTTCGCTACGCGGCGCCAATTGGATATTCCAAGCGACGCCAGGTCCTTCTCCAATTGGTCCTTCCAACGGAGTGGAGGTCTTCCTCTTCCTTTGCTTCCCGCGGCGGGTACTGCGTCGAATACTTTCAGAGCTGGAGTATTTTCATCCATCCGGACAACATGACCTAGCCAGCGTAGCCGCTGTCTTTTAATTCGCTGAACTATGTCGATGTCGTCGTATATCTCGTACAGCTCATCGTTCCATCGAATGCGGTATTCGCCGTGGCCAACGCGCAAAGGACCATAAATCTTTCGCAGAACTTTTCTATCGAAATCGTCCAAGCCTCTGCACCATATAGCAGGACGGGAATTATAAGCGACTTATAGAGTTTGGTTTTTGTTCGTCGAGAGAGAACTTTACTTTTCAATTGCCTACTCAGTCCGAAGTAGCACCTGTTGGTAAGAGTAATCCTGCGTTGGATTTCCAGGCTGACATTGTTGGTGGGAGGATGGAGTCATGTGTAGAAGTTCACACAAGTGAGGAAAGTTCTCTGATCGCCATTCACTTGGGAGTGGCCAGAAACGATTCTTTCACATATGACTCAAGCAGCTCACGACTTCCGGTCTTTGACCAAGTATCCTCTGGGTAGCCTAAGAACATCCGTTTGAAGGCGAGCTAAAGTGAGAAGGCGAAATATCCCCTGCTTAGGGTTGTGCGCTGGGTTTGGGACCCGCCACGTAAATAACATCCCCAATGAAAAAGCAAATACAGCCTCGGATGAGAGACCCTCCTTTTGATAAATTTTATATACCAATTAAAATAATAAATTTAAAATGAGCAATTATATTTTGATGTACGCTTGTGTAAGTTTATTAAATTTAAGACTTCGCTCATTCTTAAACAATTTTTTATAATTTTTCTGTAAATTAAGAATATTAAACTAAATATTAATTTTTTTGGAAAAATGTTATTTTGAAAATGTACTTTATTTATATAATATAACACAACCGTCTTAATACTCGCTCTACTAAATTTAATATTACCGAAATGAAAATGCCATCGGCATATGTGTAAATGGGATATGTTGCCTCTTCGAAATTTTCATAGAAATGAAAGACAGCACAGCTCAACTATTTTAGTGACAGCTTATTGCTTTCAATATATGGCATACTAATTAGAATTTCATATATTACTTTCCATATGCATTGTGTAGTCTCCATAGGCAATAGGCACGGCAATACAGTTAGTATCACATAAATTTTATCCTTTTTTTTTCGAGATGCCCCGTTGTTCTGAAAAAACTGTGGCTTTGGGTTCTAAAGGCAACTCACAGTTATCTTTTACTACGATATTTACGTAACGTAAACCCCACGACTTTCTAAATAAATTAGAAAACATGAAAGGTGTAACTGTAGTACCTCCCCTACTTCTAATCTGACCAAAAAAATGCTCTAAGCTTTCCTGACATAGTCGTCTTGTCTTCAGGTAAGGAAATCCTGAGTGTGACAGCAATCGCCACAATCGTCTTAAACTATTAATGTTAATTAACCACCCCTTGATAAAATTGAAATTATTCGTTGTGTTGTTTCCTAACTCATCTACGACCCCAATTGTTTTTAAAACTTTTTCTGTCTCATCTAAAAACCGGTTTTACTCTGGGGAACTTATAAAATATTTTTTAGTGGGTAAATTATTAAAGATATCGAATAATTTACTAACAAGTAAGGAAGGGCTAAGTTCGGGTGTCACCGAACATTTTATACTCTCGCATGATAAAATGATAATCGAGATTTCATTATCCGTCATTTACATATTTTTTTATTAGTAATTAGAATTGAATTCTAAGAGATTTACCGATATTTTCGGTGAAAAATTAGGTTAGGTTAGGTTAGGCACTGAGTTCTTCGTGTTCGATATCAGGGACCTTGAAAAGTTATAGTCCGATCAAGACAATTTTTCCACAAGGGATACCTCAGCTCAAATACCGATTTGTGTAAAGTTTTATTCCGCTATCATCATTGGTTCCTAATGTAGAAGGCATCAGATGGAATTCAAAATAGCGTTATATTGTAAGAAGGCGTGGTTGTGAACCGATTTCACCCATATTTCGTACATGTCATCAGGGTGTTAGGGAAATATTATATACCGAATTTCATTGAAATCGGTCGAGTAGTTCCTGAGTTATGGTTTTTGGTCCAGAAGTGGGCGACGCCACGCCCATTTTCAATTTTTAAAAAAAGCCTGGGTGCAGCTTCCTTCTGCCATTTCTTCTGTAAAATTATGTGTTTCTGACGATTTTTGTTAGTCAGTTAACGCACTTTTAGTGATTTTCAACATAACCTTTGTATGGGAGGTGGGCGTGGTTATTATCCGATTTCTTCCATTTTTGTACTGTATATGGAAATGCCTGAAAGAAACGACTCTATAGAGTTTGGTTGACATAGCTATAGTAGTTTCCGAGATATGTACAAAAAACTTTTCAGGGGGCGGGGCCACGCCCACTTTCCAAAAAAATTACGTCCGAATATGCTTCTCCCTAATGCGATCCTTCGTGCCAAATTTCACTTTAATACCTTTATTTATGGCTTAGTTATGACACTTTATAAGTTTTAGGTTTCCGCCATTTTGTGGGCGTGGCAGTGGGCCGATTTTGCCCATCTTCGAACTTGACCTTCTTATGGAGCCAAGAAATACGTGTACCAAGTTTCATCACGATATCTCAATTTTTACTCAAGTTACAGCTTGCACGGACGGACGGACGGACAGACGGACGGACAGACGGACGGACGGACAGACAGACATCCGGATTTCAACTCTACTCGTCACCCTGATCACTTTGGTATATATAACCCTATATCTGACTCTTTTAGTTTTAGGACTTACAAACAACCGTTATGTGAACAAAACTATAATACTCTCTTTAGCAACTTTGTTGCGAGAGTATAAAAAGGAAACGAAAATATTAATAAAGCTCATACTATTTGCGCTTAAGGCGACCGTATTACTTAACACTTGAGACGCGAATTTAACTTTTATTTTTTGAAAGGTATTGGGGGTGAATATGAGCATCGGTTAATTTATGCGCACACCGATAACTCGGCTTAGAGTCCTGTTTATAAAAATGGACTATATCTGACCAACATACGCGACTATTTTTAAAATCAACTTTATTTTTCATATTTTGTAAACAGTTTCGACTACATTTCAGTAAATGGGGGCTATCGTAAAAAAACATCTTTCCTTACCATTAACATTAAAAAAAGGCCGTGACATTGAAACACCTGACAAATTAGCTAAATTTTGAAAATTGGTACCCTGGTCACAAACAAAATGGCAAGGAACTAGTCCTATATTTTGAAGTTGGGTAATGGCTTCAAGAATATGTATATTTCTTGAGGACATGCACTTTACATGAGCCGCTAATAAAAAAATAAGCTAACGGGTGGGACCAAGGTTCCCTACCTATACCTTGCACCATTCTGGTCATTGCAGTTGTGGTTATTCTGGATGTGCGATTTTTATCGCCATAACCTTTAAGACCTATCACCCTATCAAATTTTCTATCATACTGAAAATGGCTTTTCAGTGACATTTCATAACAAGAACTGATATGAACTTTTAATCGAAAGAAAATCCCTTGCTCATAATTTGTAAAGACTTTATGATGCTTTGGGTGCAACCTGGGAAACGAGGCCAATCCGCGACAAAATTTTTTAAAGTATTTTCCGAGGGAAAACTAAGTTGATGCTTTAGGTAGCAGTAAGTAATTGACGACAAACAATGAACTACTTCTTAACTTTTCTCTACTTCTTTCTAATTCAGTTGCCATTTGGACCAACTGAGCTTTTAAACTCCTATTCTCCTGTTCTTTGTCATCTAATTTTATTTTTAAAATCCTATTCTCTACCCTCATTTTTGTTTCTTTGTTTTGTGCAGCTTTTTCACTACTCTTTAATAGTTCCTCCTCAAGAAGTTGCAGAGGCTCTAAAATATTATCGCGGTCTTACCTTTCATTCAGACTTTCAAAAATGCCTAACGCTTGAGCCAACATTTACGCCGATTAAAAAAAAATATACAAGATGTTAAATATAATCATAAATATAATAATAATAATTACAGTGCAAAAAGTGCCTAAAAAATAATTTTTATTATAATAAAACCTTGAATATTTAAAAGTCCGTTTTTTTATAACTTTCATAAATATTCAATGATTAATCGTTACTTTAAAATAATTTATTTAATGAATTAACGGCAATGGTAATAAATTTGACAGTTACACACTGAACATGTAGAGCGCGACACACTGCAACCGACATCTTTCAAATATTGGGTTGTCAAAAAAGTCTTGCGGTATTTTTTTGATGACTCATGCCCAGCTCTTGACCGATGCTACGGCTGCTACTATGCCGGTCTCTTTCGACTAGTTCAGCGATTTTATCGCAATTTTCGACGACAGGCCTTCCGGAGCGTGACGCATCTTCGACCACCTCTACACCAGAACGAAAACGTTGAAACCATCGTTGCGCGGTGGAAATGGAAACTGTATCGGGTCTATAAACTGCACAAATTTTATTGGCGGCTTGAGATGAATTTTTGCCTTTGTCGTAGTAGTACTGTAAAATATGCCGTATTTTCTCTTTAGTTTGCTCCATGTTTGCGACGGTATACAGTGGATCACAGCCAAAATGATGCAGCCATCTGAGAAATTTTAAAACATGCTTAATAAAAAATAAAAAGCCAAAACTTGTTTGTTTATGAGTGCCAATTATTAGTGGCAGATGTATTTTTTTAAATATTATTTTTAAAACTCACATTTTACACTTATTTCATTTGATAAAAACAAAAAAACGAATTCAGCCTGCATGATGCAATCTCTAAATAAGCAAATACATAAATAAATAAATAGATTTTTTTTTAACAAAACTTAAATTTTCGGTTGATCAATACTTCGTAGGAAAACCTTTGTTATCTATGACAGCTTTCATGCGCCTAGGCATCGATTTTACCAATTTGTTTGTGTAGTTTGTGGATATTTTGTTCCATTCAGCTTCCAAAGCAGTTTTCAGATCAGCCTGATTTCGAATTTCATATTTTCGAATCTCTCGCTCCAAAACTGACCACAGATTCTCAATAGCATTTAAATTTGGAGATTGTGCTGGCGGTTGTACCACATGTGGGCAGTTCCAAATAAGCCAACTTTGGACAACGCCCGATTTATGCTTTGGATCGTTGTCCTGGTAGAATCGAAAACTTTCTCTAATATTTAATTTTGAGGCACTTTGTAACAAATTTGCTTTCAAGATATTCAAATACATAGTTTTATCCATAGTACTGTCAATGAAAGCCAAATTTCCAACACCAGCAGAGGACATGCAACCCCACACCATTACATGCCCTCCACCGTGTTTTACAGTGCTCCGCAAATTCTGTGGATGAAGCTCTTTATTTGGCTTTCTCCATACGTAGCTCTTACCATCTGATCGAAAAAGGTTGAATTTACTTTCATCTGCAAAAATTACGCTAGTCCAGAAGCTTTCATCCTTACATAAATGCTCTTTAGCAAATTTTAGTCGTGCACTTCGATTTTTTGCGCTGATATATGGCTTATTACGAGCTGTGCGTCCATTGAAGTCGGCTTCCCTAAGGATTCTTCGCACGGTTTCCGGGTGGCACTTCTTTCCGAGATATTTTTCCACATCATTTGTCAATGCTGGAGCACTTAAATGAGGGTTTTCCCGTATTTTCCGAACTATCCAACGAGAATCAACTTCGTTAAAAATTTTATTATGGGCCTTTTTAGTTTTATTTTCTACACGATTTTCACGAATATAGCGTTCAATGATATGTTGAACAGTTCCGTGGCTCAATTTCACTGCTTCTGCGATTTTTCGTTGGGTTTTGCCATCTTTATAATGTTTTAAAACTAATTCGCGCACTTCAACTGTTGTTTGACGACCCATTGGTAAATGTCAAGCCGTCGCGACTAACGGTAAACTACAGTGCATCACTTTCGCTGCGAGCTTAATTTTCTGCAAGTGTGTGAATTTTTGCTAACCGTTGCCGAAAAAATTTAAATTTGAGTTGAGTTCGTGTTTTACAAGAAAATACATGCTTATATAAAATAACAAAATAGCTAAATTTTTCATTTTTTTAAGATGAAATTGTTTTTTTTGTCAAGTGCTACTACATATCAGTGCTGCATCATTTTGGCTGTGATCCACTGTAACTCAGGAACGACTTAAAAGAAACGACAATCAACCAAACACGTGTTAGCGCGTGAAATGAGCTTTCCAAAAAGTTATAGCCGATGTGACGAATAAAACTAGAACTACGCGCTTTCAGCGCCAACTAGCGCAAATACCGCAAGACTTTTTTGACAACCCAATATTAAAATACACACGTTTTTACCGACACAGTTATTGAGGCAGCTGCATAACTACATAACTGTGTCCATAAAAACGTGTGTGTAATTTAATATTTGACAGATATTGCTTGCAGTCTGTCGCGCTCTACGCGGTCAGTACATCACTCTTAAAAGTACACGGAACCTCATTTCAATTTCATTATTATCCGATATCCAAAACTATTATTTAAATTGCAAAATCGAAACACTTATTTCAGCATTTTATAGAAATTTTCCCCAAAATCACATAAATATGCTTAACACTTTTTGCACTATTTAACGTTTTTTACTCACCGTTCGAGATCCGTTCCACTGTTAAGAAAATTAAATACTCTTTCTTCCTCGCTGCAGCCAGCAACACACTTCCTGCCATGTTGTCCGAATGGACGAAAACACTCCTGCTCTGAAAGTATTCGAAGCAGTACCCGCCGGGGGAAGGAGGGGAAGAAGAAGACCTCAACTCCGTTGGAAGGACCTGGCTTCGCTTGGAATCTCCAATTGGCACCACCTTGCAAAAGGAAGAAACGACTGACACGCTGTTGTTAACTCGGCTATAACCGCGTAAGCGATTTCTGCGTCAGTAAAGCAGAATAATAATGAATAATCAATTTTTCTGTAACGTATCTCTAATTCTAATCGTTTATCACTCAGTCTCGAATATCAAGAGTGTCAATATTCCGATCGCTGCATGGAACAATGGTGCCCATTGCATTTTAAAACAGTGGTGCTATGTTTATCGTGCCTAATCTTGCCGTAATTGTTTTAGTGTGAAGTTTTTATATTTTTATCACAAAACAAAAACATAAAATTTACTTCATCGGTCTTACGTATAAAAAGCAACAATAAAAACGTGTAAATGAATGATTAAAATTATATGTTTAACATCATGAAACGTGTAAGTGAGATTTAAAGTATAACTCCGCGAAAGAAAAAAAACTTTATTTTAACCGCATGTGTCCTATTAATTTTTTAAGTACATTGAGATATTTTTCAACAAAAGTGAATAATTTTTTCAGAAAAGCCACTATTCAGAACAAATACCTAAATATATTCTTTCGCGTCAAACTACTTTCTGCAATATAGGCTCTCCGTCGCACTTCAAAAAAATTAACCCTCATCGATGCAACACCGAACGATTCTTAGTTCCTTCTCATCGAAGTACTTTGTGACGAACACAGATACGAGAACAAAATAAGTAGTGATCCAAGTGAGGTACTTTTTGAGAGAACACACGTGAGTTGTGTCAAGCCGTTATTATTTTTTTTTGTTCAGTATTGTTTGACATTTCATTGTGGAAAGCATTGTAAAGGAGGAGTAGAGAAAGTATCAGCTGCAATGTAAACAAAGGCACAGCTAAGAGGTGCCCATGTAAAAACGTCAAGGGAAGTCCGGAGTTGAGTTTCTTTTAGAATCCAATATGACCCACTTTTAACCGGAACATGGTTGCATTGCGTTATTTTCTTAAAATTTATGAAAACGTCCCAAAAATACTTAATATATAATACATATATTAAACTTTAATTTAAAGATAATTGTTTTATTTTTATATATATTCTTAAAGAAGAAGACATTATGTGAAAATTCATTAGTAATTAAGTTTTCTATTTATGCCTCTTGTTAACTGTGGTGAGTTAATGAATGATCACCACAAAAAAATGTTAGGTGTAAATAAGCAATCATGCCACATATCATGCAATAATACCAAATTAAAAACACTCTATTAATTTTCGCCCAAAGAGTCTCCTCCGAACATCTAAAGTGGGTATCAGCTGTTTCTGTCGCACTGCAAAGCAGGGGTCCGCCAGGGACACTACATTATCTGCACGTGCAGTCGATAAAGCAGTTGATAAGGCAGTAATGTAACAATTCAATAAGATCGTGATGGGCATACAAACTCCGCCTCCCGGTGGAGGCACACAATGTAACCAAATAGGTATTTTTCTCGAACGCATTAAAAAAATAGAAACATTGAACAATGAATTGAAGAACAAAAATGCGTCACTTAAACTTCAAAATGAAAACTTAAAGAAATCGCTAACCAAATACAAATGAAACGTCTTCTTCTCCAATAAAATCGTCCTTTGCAGCCGAAACAGACGAAGAAAAGCTTGAAAAAGAAACAAATTGGCTATTAAAAAAGAAAAAAAGCAGGGAAAGTAAGAAACGCAAAGCAGAATGTTCACCGGATGTAACACTGAAGTCTCCGATTCCGGATGGAGCAGCAGAAGTTAAAATAGATACAAAAGTAAGCCATCGCCCTCCGCCAATTATAATATCGGAAAATTTTAACCAATCCTTGATACATTCCTTGATTAACGCAGATGTAAAAAAATCTTACACACTCAAGCTCACTGACCCAAGTTTCTTTAAAATAAATCTTTCAGATATTTCCGACTACAGAATACTTACAAGGAAATTAAATGACTCGAAAATTCCTTGGTACTCGTACGAAGGCGAACAATCGCGTGATATGGTAAATGACCTTCATCACTCATGTGAGCCTGAAAGTATGATCACAGACCTTCAAAAGCAAGGATTTACAGTTACGAAAGTCTTAAACAAACTTCACTATAAAACAGAAAACCCGTTAAATCTGTTTATTGTATGTTTTGAATCTACAGAAAACTTTAAGAAAATTTAGGGAAACAAACATATTCTAAATTCTGTCGTTAAACTCGAGCCCATCAAGCCATCGAATCTTGTTCCGCAGTGTAATTCCTGTCACACTAGAAACTATTGTTGTAAACCACCGAGGTGTGTAAAGTGCGCCGGAAATCATTCAACATTAAGCTGCACAAAACCTGCCGAACTACCGCCAAAATGCTGTAACTGTAGTCAAAATCACCCTGCAAACTATGGGGGATGTGAAGTGGCAAAGAAAGTTCAAAAAATTAAAAACTCGACTGGGAAAAATAAAGAACATAAATACGAACCAAAACGCTTAAATACAACCGCTTCCACTGCTCCTCGGAAGGAAGTCACTAATGTAAATCATCAATCTGAAAAGCCCTCATATGCCAGCATAACTAAAGGTGGTGTTGCGTCAAGCGACAAGATATATATGTATATTTAAACCTGAAATTAAAATTAAGAAAAATGAATTATAAAAAATTATAAAATATTGAATTATTTAAATTATTGTATACTTACCTTAATTATGCATTCATACTACTAATCTACTACTTACCTTAATACTCTATTACAATATTGAACGAAAAGTTGAAGATAATTATATTGACCCCTTTTTTATACATATGAACATTACCACTAGTTTAAGCCGTTAGTTTAAGATTTAGGCTAAGCAACTAAATGAAATAAAATAAAGATGCTATTGTATTAGAACGATAGAACCGAGCGCACGCGTCTTTCATTTTTTCGCAATTTAATTTTCGTAATTTACGACAGGCAATTAGGCTTCATTTTATTCGCGCATTCCCAAGTTTTTTATTATCGCTTCTCAAAAACGCTTGAGAATTTTCATGGCGCCCGAGCAGGGACTAAGTGCGTGAACTTAGTTATTTTTTTAATAAAGTGCCAACTAATATTGTTAGTGCTAATTTTCGAATTTTCGTTTCTAATTGCCTGTCAACTCGTTTCGTTTTCGGCCTTTCGACAAGTGAAGTGAAAACAAATTACCTGAAAAAACCTGAAAAAAAAAAGAAATAACAACATCACATACTTACATATATACATAGAAAACACAAAGCAAAAACGTGTAGTGCAGTGGTACCGAAGTACATACAAAAACAAAAAACAAAGAAATAAAAAATAATAACCTTAACTAAAAATACATATAGAAATACATACCTATATATGTACATAATTCATACATGTATATAGTGGAATTGATAGTTGTGCAGTGATAGTGATACCTAAATAAAGGAAAAAGAATTAAAAAACATAAAATATAACACATAAAACTAGAGTGAAAATAAAACGAAAAAGTGGCGGGAAAAGTATTTAATACTTACGTGAATGCTTTGTACAGTGGTCAAATATACATGCAAACATAAAAGTGAAAAAGAATAATTTCAACTTACCTATATACACAAAATTTAAAGCAATATATGTATATAGTATATATACATACATATATAGACGCACATATACGCATGTACGGTGAAGTGGAGTGCTAATACTTACCCATATATGTACCTAAGCTTATGATAGCGAAAGAAAATGAAAAAGGGAAGTATCGTGGACGCAGAGAGTGCTAATACATAATACGTAAATCACAAAAAGAACAAAAGACGAAGTGACAAATTTTCGAAATTGTGCTCTGCTGGCGGACATATAAGTACATATGTATAAGACATATATATGTTACGTTAGTGTATAACTAAAAAACAAAATTTTTAACAATTTAATTAAAAAAAAAAAAAAAAACTATTAAAAGTGCCGTGTGAAAAAGTAACAGTTGGAAAAAGCCGTTCGAGTACGGTTCAAAAACTGTTCAACAGTGCCGCAATTGAAATAACCGGTAAAAGTAAAAGTGCCGATATTGCTAATCCGTTGCTTCTACAAACACTTCGCTGCAATCAACCCGCTGCTGCCACAACGTCGCTGCTACCACCAAACCGCTGCTGCCATCGTCGCTGCTATCATCAAACCGCTGCTGCCATCGTCTTCGCTGCCATCAACCCGCCGCTGCTGCCATCGTCGCTGCTACCATCAACGCCGCTGCCGTCGTGGGAATGAGCTGCCGCTGCATTCTTTGCAAAAGGGACGTAAGCGCCGGCAAACAGCCGACGCACCAGGTAACGAGTGCGGATTATTGAAAGTGGTGCAAACAAACGAAAATTCAAATTAACAACAAGTGCACACTTTCAGTTTTTGGCTCTCCCTTTTTGTTTCACTATATTGACATACATATATAACAATATATACATACATATATATATTATATATTATACAATTGATATACATATTTGAACCCCACGTATGTTTATATCTAAATGCATAAATTTGAAGTGAATCAAAGGGATTTTGGGATTTGCGGTAGCCCTTTATTTTAAAATAAAGGTGAAAAAATTCTTATTTCAAAATTAAATTAATATATATTTTTTCGCAATTTTTTCGAACCGCGTTTGGAATTATCGGTCGTTTTTTCGCAATTTTTGTCGATTTTCGTTCGGACATTTTCCGATTAAATTACTTTTTTGTGCTATTGCTCATTTTGCGCATTTATCGGTTTGGCTTTCGTATACTTGAGAATCGATATTATTTTTTTTCGTTTTCGTCACCGATTCCAAATATATTTGTTGCCGACTTTTATTGTTATTAGTTTGGCTTTCGTATATTTGGGAATCAACATTTATTTTTCGTTTTCGTCATCGATTCTCAGTATATTTGTTGCCAACCGTTATAGTCTTTTTTCGGAAATTTTATTCAAACAAGCAAAATGAGCAAGCCAAAGCCAACTCTCGCAAGCCTGTCTCCAAGTAAGGAGTTGACGGACTTAAAATCGTTAAGACGTCAAAGAACGGTTGCGAAGAGTAGTATTTTGCGCATTAAAACGGGCCTTCTTGAAAAGACAATGTCTTTGGATCCAATCGAATTGGAATGTCGGCTAGATATATTAAATTCACATAGTGAAAAATTAATGAAGTGCCAATCAAAGATTGAAGAAATTGATGAGGACGACATGGCCCGAGGGGAGTTAGAGGACATAATCGTTGAAACGAAGTCCATAATAAAGTAAATTTTAGCAAAAAATAAAAATTCACTTGCCGAAACCTCTTTCGTAGCTTCTCACAGCTCAAGGCTCCCTAAAATGAATTTGCCGAAATTCAAGGGAGAATATTCCGAATTCAAAAATTTTATGAGTTTGTTCGAGAGCTTGGTTCATAACGATCCAAATATCCCAGATATTGAAAAGTTTAACCATTTGGTAAATTGTCTATCTGGAGAGGCTCTGGGAACAGTTAAAGCGTTTCAGATGTCGGATGAAAATTATCCGAAAGCGTTGGCAAGTCTCAAAAAAGTTTATGATAATAAATGTTTGATATTTTTCAATACAATATCTAAACTTTTTGACCTGCCAACAATCCCAAAGCCTTCTGCGCCTTCCCTGCGTTCAATGATTGACGAAGTGTCAGCGGTATATGATTCATTGCTATCGCTGGGCGATGAAAAACAAATAACGAAAGCAATAATTATACACATAGTAATGACAAAGGTTGATTCTGCCACCCGATCCAAATGGGAAGAAGCGCTAGACTATGACAAACTGCCACTGTGGAAGGACTGTGAAGCCACCCTAAATAGGAGATACCAGCAGCTATCAGCGGAAGGATCATCATACTCAAGGACGAAGCCCATACCAACAGGCAGTACGAGTCATGGAAAGCAACAACAGGCGGATAGGACCAAATCGGCGCTGGTTGCTGCAAATACGAGGCAGCCTCTTTGCCAACAGTGCAAATCGAGGGATCACCATCTAACTGTCTGAACTAATTTCAAGGCTCTTCCGGTGCAACAGAGGTTCGAGTTCGTCAAATCGGTACCCTTATGCATAAATTGCTTGCGTAAGGGACATACCGTTTCGAAATGCAGAGCGGATCGATGTCGTGTGTGCAATCGATCGCATCACACACTGTTGCACCAATATCCAGTCTCTTTCCCCGCTGCACCTCATCCGCAACCATCTACCACACATGCCATGCATACAGCCAGTATGCCGGAACAGGGTCATGTTGGCAACAGCAGTAATTCTAGTGAGGACCAGCTGCGGAGATTACCTGCCTGCGAGAGCCTTGCTGGACTCAGGCTCCCAGGTCAACTTTATGACGGAGGACTTGGCACAAAAGTTGCGGATTCGACGTCAGCATAAAACATTAAGTGTAATAGGAATTGGCAATTCCAATACAAAAGTGGGGTCTAAACTAAGCGCGTTTGTCAAGTCGCGGTTAAATAATTTTGAATTTTCGGCGGAATTCTGGGTAATGCGATGCATTTTGGCAAATCATCCAGACCATAACATCAATGTTAATGGCTGGCAAATTCCGCACAATATTGAATTGGCGGACCCAGAATTCCACAAATCTAAAAAAGTGGATATCCTATTGGGTGCTGCAACATTTTTCGATCTTTTAGCTGTTGGTCAAATTAAAAATGGTCCTAACCAACCAACTCTTCAGAAAACCCTTTTAGGATGGATTGTATCTGGCAAATACGCCAGTAATATAAGTTCTCCTCCCTGATTACATAGCACATTATGCCAAGCTGAAGAAGACTTAACGTCAATCGATTCAGTAGTCCAAAAATTTTGGGCTCTAGAAGAATTACCTTCAGAATCAAATGGCATCAAATTCACACCAGAGCAACAACAGTGTGAAAACTTTTTCGTTAATACTACTCAAGTATTGCCTTCAGGACGGCTTCAAGTCAGAATGCCCTTTAAAGCTGACCGTAAGTTACTCGGCCACTCATATGAAACCGCAGTTCGGCGGTTTCAGGCCCTGGAGAGAAGGACATTAAAAGATCCAGAACTTCGCAAAATGTATCTGGACTTTATGAATGAATATAGAGCATTGGGTCACATGAGCAATAAGATCCCGAGTGAGCCACACTACTTTATTCCGCATCAATGCGTTTTAAGGCCCAAAAGCACAACAACCAAATTACGTGTTGTATTTGATGCCTCGAGTCGATCTTCAACTCAAATAGCGTTGAATGAACTTTTGATGGTAGGTCCAACCATCCAAGAAGAATTATATTCAACTCTTCTTCGTTTTCGATTACATAAGTATGCACTAACAGCGGACATTACTAAAATGTACCGTCAAATAATTATGCATGAAGAAGACAGAAATTGTCAACTTATTGTGTGGCGAGAGCATCCTTCTGAGCAAATTCAAATTTTTCGTCTTAACACCGTAACATACGGCACTGCGCCTGCTCCATTTCTCGCAACACGGTGTTTGCAAATGCTCAGTGATGCCAATACAATGAAATACCCACTCGGTTCATTGGCCATCAAAAGAGACTTTTATGTTGATGATTTATTAACAGGGTCCGAAAATTTTGAGTCTCTAGATATTTTGAGAAGTGAGGTAATTAAAATATTAAACTCGGCAGGATTCTCCTTAACGAAGTGGTTTTCGAACCACCCTAAATTTTTCGACAGTGATTGCACTGAAAAGTCATTAAGCTTCAATGACAAAAGTTCCACTAAAACGTTAGGAATCCATTGGTTGCCGAAAGAGGATTTGTTTCGATTTGTTTTAGATGACAATTTTAATGATCTGCGAGCCACCAAACGAAACATATTGTCAGTTTCTGCTCGCCTTTTCGATCCTCTTGGATTACTAGCCCCACTAGTTACCAAAGCAAAAATCTTATTGCAAGAGCTTTGGATTCAAAAACTAGATTGGGATGAGTCGATTCCATTGCGCCTTGACACTAGCTGGCAGAACTTTAAAGCCAACCTAATGCAGCTCTCATCGATAAGCATTCCTCGTTACGTAAACATTGAGTCGAGTGCCATCTGCCAAATACATGGCTTCTCCGACGCCTCAATAAGGGCATACGGATGCTGCATATACATACGAAGCCAATCTGCTAGTGGTATTAAATGCATGCTGCTTACTGCAAAGTCTAGAGTGGCTCCGCTGAAGACCAAATCTCTTCCGCGTCTTGAGCTCTCGGCAGCACATCTTCTTTCGAAATTATGGTCAAGAGTAGCGCCTATGTTGAGTCGACATTTCGAAAATATTACATTTTGGACAGACTCTGAAATCGTTTTACATTGGATTAAAACACATCCATCTTCACTACAAACCTTCGTCGCAAACAGAGTGTCCGAAATCCAAGAGTTGACTGACAAAGTACATTGGCGACATGTGCCAACGAAACAAAATCCTGCGGATCAAGTGTCTCGGGGTTGTAACGTGGACGAATTGAATAATTCAATATGGTTTGGCGGTCCACAGTTCCTCCTAGAAGACCCTGCATTATGGCCAATTAATAACCACTTCCAGCTCTCACCAGAAGACGAAGCATTAGAGAAGAAGAAAAATACATTTACATTAATTTCGACTACTGAGAAAAACTCAATATTGGACCTTATTGAAAAATTCTCTTCTCATAAAAAATTGCTTCGTGTGGTCGCATATATATTACGATGGATCAGGCGACCACCAAATTCCTCCAGGGGCCAAGATCTGACTTCAGAAGAGCTAAACTTGAGCTTTCTAAAAATTGCACAGGTGGTCCAACATTCAGAATTTTCGGATGTTATTCAAAAATTGCATAAAGGCACCACCCTACCCGCAAACTTGCAAAAACTTAACCCGTTTTTGCATGAGTACTCGGATATGTCGCTGTCATTCAAATTAATCCGAATAGGAGGTCGCTTATTAAATGCACCTCTCCCATACGATGCCAAATTTCCGCTTTTATTAAATAAAAGTTCGCACTTCGTTATAACGTACTTACGGTTCCTGCACATTCGAAATCACCACGCTGGGGCAAAAGCGTTGGTTGCGCTTCTTCGAGAACGCATATGGCTAATTAATGCCCGAGAAGCTTGCAGTAGAACCGTAAGAAACTGTATACATTGTTTTCATTACAAGCCGAAGTTGCAAAACCAAATAATGGGAAATTTGCCAGTCGAAAGACTTCGAGCACTACGGCCCTTTCTTATATGTGGCGTAGATTTTTGTGGTCCGATATATACAACTTTAAAAATACGCGGTCGACCACCCGTAAAAACATATATTGCAGTTTTCGTTTGCTTTACGTCCAAAGCAGTACATTTAGAATTAGTTTCAGACCTATCAACTAATTCATTTATTCTCGCCCTAAAAAGGTTCATTGGACGCCGAGGAATCCCGACGAAGATATTCAGCGACAACGCCACCAATTTCGTCGGCGCCGATCGCAAGTTGCGCGAATTGAAGGAGGCGTTTCTGGCAATGGTTCCAGAACTGAAGAGATTCGCAGCAGACGAAGGGTGCAGCTTCATCTTTATACCACCGCGGGCGCCGCACTTCGGCGGATTATGGGAAGCCGCGGTGAAGTCCGCCAAACACCACATCGTTCGGGTAACCGGCAGCGCGCTACTCACAGCAGAGGAGTTAGCAACAGTATTGGCCGAAGTGGAGGCCATCCTCAACTCTCGCCCCCTAGTACCTCTCAGCCAAGATCCCAACGACGGCGAGGCGTTAACACCAGCGCATCTATTAATAGGATGCTCCCTGCGGGCATTACCCCCAGAGAAGGTGCCAGTGGACCCAGTTCGTTGTTGCGAGAGATGGCAACTTGTTTGCTGTCTCAAGCAACAGTTCTGGCGACAGTGGTCCAAAGTATACCTGACGGGCCTTCAGGAGCGCAACAAGTGGCTGCACCCCAAACGCAATATGCAGCTCAACGACCTCGTTCTCGTCCACGAGGACAACGTGCCGCCGCAGCAGTGGGTACTAGGGCGCGTCGTCGCAACCGTCGAAGGGCAAGACGGCAAGGTGCGAGTCGCAGAAGTAGCAACCAAGACGGGCACGATTAAGCGCCCCATCCACAAACTGGCTGTCCTTCCACTGGATATTGAAGGAATCTGATCCTGTCAAGGTGGCCGGTGTTGCGTCAAGATATATATGTATATTTAAACCTGAAATTCAAATTAAGAAAAATGAATTATAAAAAATTATAAAATATTGAATTATTTAAATTATTGTATACTTACCTTAATTATGCATTCATACTACTAATCTACTACTTACCTTAATACTCTATTACAATATTGAACGAAAAGTTGAAGATAATTATATTTACCTCTTTTTAATACATATGAACATTACCACTAGTTTAAGCCGTTAGTTTAAGATTTAGGCTAAGCAACTAAATGAAATAAAATAAAGATGCTATTGTATTAGAACGATAGAACCGAGCGCACGCGTCTTTCATTTTTTCGCAATTTAATTTTCGTAATTTACGACAGGCAATTAGGCTTCATTTTATTCGCGCATTCCCAAGTTTTTTATTATCGCTTCTCAAAAACGCTTGAGAATTTTCAGGTGGTAATAAAGTTCAACAACATCTGTCTGAAAATCAAACAAATACGAATGCCACTGGTGATATTACTGGTAATTTTTCGTTAATTCTCAACAAGCTTAATAAGCTAGAAGAGCAAAATAGACTTACCCACGAACGTCTTACTAAACTAGAGCGACAGCACAACGAAAATAAAACGCAAAAATGAAACCGTTGAAAATTGTGACCTGGCATGCAAATGGCTTGCTCAAACGTAGTAAAGAATTAGAGACATTACTCCATGTTGTAAAATTTGATATTTGTCTTATATCAGAAACTCATTTTACAAATGAGACTTTTGTTAGATTCAAAAACTACAAGACGTATTGCTCGAACCACCCAAATAACAATGCGAGAGGGGGAGTGCCATAATTATCAAAGATAATATTCCCCAATATGAAGAAATTGATATAAGTGTCCTAGAGTTCCAAACCATGACCATATCGGTTGAATCTAGTTTCGGAAAAATAAGCATTACCGCAATGTATAGCCCACCTAGACGCAAAACACTTACAATGGGGTTCAAGAGTTACGGCACCGAAGAGGAGAGAGCTATTTAAAGCTGTTAAGGCCACTGGATCGCAATGTGTAGAAGAAATCTAACCAGCAACAATTAGAGAAGTGGAAAATATAATTAAAAGTAGATTTAAGCCAAGAAAAGCTCCTACCTACATAAAAATGTAGTAGAGTCGTCGAACAGAATACAGTCTTCAATCAACCTTATTGTAGAATGGACACAAAACTGGAATATTACTCTTAACGAGTTAGAGTCTATACATACTTCACTAACAAAACTGCTACATATATCACCTTATATATTGTGAATGAAGTAATTCCATACTCCACCTCGGCGAAATATTTTGGTTTGACACTGGATGCAAAGTTCAAGTGGTATGAGCATATACAAATAAAAGTTGCAGAACTAAAACTAAAATACAACAAAATAAATTGGTTAATCGGCAAGAAATCACCCCTAACAACCTGAAGTAAAATTTTAGCCTACAATCAAACGTTAAAGCCCAATTGGACATATGGAATTCAGATATGGGGATGCGCTGAACCGTTATACACCGAAATGGTGCAAAGATTCCAAAATAAAGTCCTGCGAAAAATTGTAAATGCCCCGTGGTACATACGGAAATCAGATCAACATACATCATGATCTTTACATAAAAATGGTTCGGGCAGTCATTCGAAACATGCCACAAAGTTGCAAAATCACGTAAACGCTGAAGCCCGACAACTAGGAGAGACTAGAAATATCAGACGCAGATTGAAAAGAACAACGTTTCATGACCTTCTAAGCAAATAAAAAATATTATAATATTTAGTTTTTAATACAAAATTCAGTTTTTGAAAAAGGCTTCTTAATAGAACTTTTATTGTTTTACCTTATAAGTTATAAAACTATTGCTTGTTAGTACATTTGTCACTAGTTGCAATTCAAATGAAATGTAAAACCAGGGATCGAATCGTTACATCCGTGAACGTATCACACGTCACGTAGAAGTCTGTATTTCGTATTATTACATACGTGATCGTAACGCTTCTATCGTAATCTGGCATGATGACATACGTGAGCGAATACATAAACGTATCCGTTCGTTCGAACCGTCATTCGAACGCAAACTACCGATCGCAACAGACGAATTTATTTAAAAATGTGAGTAGATGGTAAATTTATTATTTTAGAAAATTTTTAATAATAAATCTATTTTAGGACAAATTATAATAAACTAAATCCTAAACAAAAAGGTGTAATTCATGTCAAGCCATCCATGCTTGGCAAAAAGTAACCTTCCAAACTCTGTGCAAGGAAGAACTGCGTCCAACAAATTATGGGAGGAACTGGCGAAGGAGCTTAATGCCGTGGGGCCACCAGTTAAAGATGCTAAGTTGTGGATAAAGGTATATACACATATAATTTATATGCAATATATTTTGATAAAATATTAATTTTTTATGATTTTTTTACGTTTTTTGCTGATCAAAATTACCAAGCAAAAAAAAACTTTCCTTCAATAAGGCATCAAAGCAGCGAACTGGTGGAGGGCCCTATAATGATGCGACGGACGAACTACTAATCGAAGCAGCTGGACTCGAAGCTTGCGTAGAGGGCATAACAAATGTTTCTGCATTTGGAAATAACCCAACTACGCAAGTTTCGACGTTTATCGTTAACTGTGATAACAGTGATGAGGAGGCAAGCCCTTTCCCCAGCTCCTTACCAGGCATAACAACTTCCAGTCGCTACTCGCTACAACAATAGCAACAGAAACAAGTAAGGAAGGGCTAAGTTCGGGTGTCACCGAACATTTTATACTCTCGCATGATAAAGTGATAATCGAGATTTCATTATCCGTCATTTACATATTTTTTTATTTTGCTGTAAAATTAATTAGATTAGATCAATTAGTGTACTTTGAGTATTGAATTGCATTTTTTACTGTATTGAGGACTATGTGAAAAAACAAAAACAATCGTTTATTCCGCTATAATCATTGGTTCCTAATATATATATTATACTGAGAAGGCATCAAATGGTATTCAAAATAGCGTTATATTGGAAGAAGGCGTGGTTGCGAACCGATTTCACACATATTTCGTACATATCATCAGGGTGTTAAGAAAATATTATATACCGAATTTCATTAAAATCGGTAGAGTAGTTCCTGAGATATGGTTTTTGGTCCATAAGTGTGCGACGCCACGCCCATTTTAAATTTTTGAAAAAGTCTGGGTGCAGCTTCTTTCTGCCCTTCTTTCCGTAAAATTTAGTGTTTCTGACGTTTTTTGTTAGTCGGTTAACGCACTTTTAGTGATTTTCAACATAACCTTTGCATGGGAGGTGGGCGTGGTTATTAACCGATTTCTTCCATTTTTGAACTGTATATGGAAATGTCTGCAGGAAATGACTCTACAGAGTTTGGTTGACATGGCTATAGTAGTTTCCGAGATATGTACAAAAAACTTAGTAGGGGGCGGGGCCACGACCACTTTTCCAAAAAAATTACGCCCAAAATAAAATACGATCCTTTGTGCCAAATTTCACTTTAATATCTCTATTTATGGCTTAGTTATGACGCTTTATATGTTTTCGGTTTTCGCCATTTTGTGGGCGTAGCAGTGGGCCGATTTTGCCCATCTTCGAACTTAACTTTCTTATGGAGCCAAGAAATACGTGTACCAAGTTTCATCATGATATCTCAATTTTTACTCAAGTTACAGCTTGCACGGACGGACAGACGGACGAACGGACAGACAGACATCCGGGATTTCAATTCTACTCGTCAACCTGATCACTTTGGTATATATAACCCTATATCTGACTCTTTTAGTTTTAGGACTTACAAACAACGTTACAACGTTATGTGAACAAAACTATTATACTCTCCTTAGAAACTTTGTTGCGAGAGTATAAAAAAAACTCCACGCACACCGAGGAGAAAAAGTAGGAGTGAGGAGAAGTTTGAGTTACTTCAACAAAACATGAAGTCGCTATCGGCTTTTCAAGAAGGCATAGACCAGAAGCTTGATAGGTTAGTAGCAGCACAAGAAAAATGCTGGCACTACACGAAAAGCTGGTTGCTATTTAGGTGGAAAAGCACCGCATCAAACAATCAGCACGGGAATTAGACCACGAAATAAAAAAATTGGAGCTCGAAACCTTACGAAGAAATTTATTATACAACTTGGTACATGGATGTAAATATTTTTAGTTGTAAGCATTTAATGAATTTTTTAATTTAATAGAGCTTTATTTATTTTTTGAATTTTATTTATTTAGTATTTAAGAAATGTGATAAAGCCAACAAACGTGATGAAACGACTAAATAAAATTAAAATAATGAGTTTATATGAACAAAATTTTTGTATTTCAGTTTAGAAGGGAAAAAGATTTATTTTTAGGGTAGATACTCTGTTGCCATATCCTAAAATTCTCCAGCGTCCTTTTAAAATTCCAATAGTTCGTTCGACGATACATCTTGCCTTGAAATGTATTTCATTGAACATAGCTTCAGTTGCACCTTCCGAAGCGTTTTTGTAAGGAGTTATGCACCATGGTTCCCATGGGTAGCCAGAATCCCCTGTTAAAATATAAATAAAATCAATGTGGTAAAAAGAACAAAATAAAATATACCTAAAAGCAATGAATTTTCATTCCTGTTTTGCTGAAATCGTTCTTCCAAAACTTTTCGCTGGTCCGAGTGTTTCCAAACAAATGAGTCGTATTTTGTAAGTGTGATCACATATCTGACAATACAAAATTTAACAAATATGCGTATAAGTATGTATATTCAAGAAATATATTATAATAGCAATTTACTATCATAGCGTTTGAAGTACATGTGCTCGTTCACTGTGGGTTTTTGTAAGCCGATGTGGGTACCATCAACGCACTCTATAACTAAAAAATATTTATATTTAGTAATATTACTATTTTAGTAAAGTGTATATTCACCGCCAGGAAATTTATATTGCTGCACAAACCACTCTTTACACGTAAGGGAGTAAACCGTATAAACTGTGTTGTGCCCACACTTCGCTTCCATTTCTTTAAGTACATGGGATATCAGCTCCGAAACAGTGCTTTGACAAATCCCGATCAAAAAGCAAAGAAAACTTCGTTAATGAGGTTTCATGATTTATTTTTTATATACCTACGCTGTGTTCGGCAGTGCCAAAGGATTGCTCCGATCTCTTAGTTGCCTCCGCACTATTTTTTCATCCCCATCACTCTCACTAGAGCTCAAATAAAAAAACAAAGTCGGATCCATCTTGATATTCAACCATTTGATATTTACACTAAAAAATGTATTGAATATTTTGCGACAGTTTTGACAGTTCCACATCTATTGTGACCTAAAAATACGATCCAAAGCAATGTGGAATTTAAAAACTATTGTGAATTGAAAAGACATTACGATCCGTTTGCTATCGTATGTCATAATGACAATCGCCGCATACGATTGACGTATCACGTAATTTTCTTTCGTACGTTTGCCGATCCGTGCACGGATGTAACGATTCGACCCCAGGGCCCGAATCGCGGCACACGTTAACGAGCGAAATTCATGTATTTTTTTTTTGTTTCCGGATCATTGTACTCGCTATCGAATACGCACTTTCGAAATTTGAAATTTTCTCATTCGATATTTGTATGAAAGAATCGAAATCTCACTCGTTAGCTATTTGAGAAACGTTATAGTACAAATTAACCCTAGAACACACACCCGGGTACAAATGTACCCACTTTCAACTTTGAAGTGTTGTAACTTTTGAACCGCTATACCGCTAACTTCGGATCTAGGAAGATTATTTAGTTTTGAGTTCAAATTCAAAAGCCTTCCAAACACATTATATACGTAAACACACACCCGGGATACGTTTGTACCCCAATAGTAAAAATCCTCATAATAATCAAAAAAAGCATTTTTTATATTATTTTTTTATTTGAAAAATTAAAAATATTCATTTCACACATTATGTTATTGACTTTTATTAAAAAAATTATAAAAATGCATCTTAGATCTAAGGAAAATCATGGCAAATAGAGCAATTTGTTGATGTTACCGAATGTTCAAGACACATTGGCTTCTTACATTTGGCGCACAGCTTTCTGGTTTTTCTACGGCGTTTTTCCTCTTATGCGTAACATAAATAGTAGGATCCGGACACAGGTTTTGGCGTGCGCACTGCGGCAGATGTTGACGCTGCTGTTGACACCATTGATTCCACCGGTCGGTTGAAATATGCTTCAATAGCAATTTTGAAATGTCGAAAAATTTCGCGTCACTTGACGATTTATGGCTCTGGCTTCAATAATGGGCATGCACAATGCTTCAGCCAAGCTGCGCAGGATCTGCTTACGCTTGTTGTTTGTTCTCCAAGGCAACATAGGGTTATTCAAATCGTAGACAATGTAGGCTGCAAGAGCTGTAATGTCCAACATGTTGAAGAACATCGCTAGTGGCCATTGTTTTGTTTGTCTTTGTGTTGGATATTCCGCAAACATTTGTTCCATTCGATCCACACCACCTTTGGTACGATTATAATATTCAATTACTTCAGCTTTCCCACTGTCAGCTATTTCAGCATCATTATGCATGGTCGAAAGCAAAATTACTGCTTTATTTTTTTTGGGAACATAAGAGCACATTGTCACATTATTTTTGAAGCCAAATGTCGTTGAATCAATTCTCCTGTTTTTGTTTTGCTTCTTTTATTGAGGAATATATGATTTGTTTTTGCGCAAAATTCCAACTTATTTGTGTGGCGCATAATTATATCAGCCATTTCAACGTTCATAAAACATTTGAATGTTTGCTCTATTGACAACATTTCAGTGCATCTAGCTGGTCCAGAACGTTCTCTTATAATATTTTGTCTGAGTACCTGACGACTTACATTTGGTTCTTTCATCCACGCAGTACCATCAAGAGTTTTGAATATATCAGTTAAAAATAATCGGAGGTAAAATGTAAGTTATTTTCTTTTATTGATTTAACATGTATTATAATTACAACTAATGATTTAAGGACAAATGTAAACAAAATAAATATGCGTCAAAAAAATTTTATGAGTAATTTTATGCTACGGTATCAGAATTTAGCAAATAATATTTTGCCTAATTGTGGGCAAGACAAAGATGCATCAAATAAGCTATGGGATGCATTGACGCTAAAACGATGCCGGTCCACCGATGAAAGTTGCTAAAATTTGACGAAAAGTAAGATCAATACAAGTAAATAATATTAATTAAATGGTAAAATAATAGATGATTAAAATAATAATAAAATACAAATATAGGTATTTGCTGACCAAAAGCACAATATAAAAAAAAATTTCATTCAACAAAGCCTCGAAACAAAGGACTGGAGGTGGTCAGTACGAGGAAAAGCTTTTAACTGTAGCAGAAGAGCAACTCCTCCAAGCTACGCGGATAGATGTTGCAGTAGAAGTAAAAATCATGAGAAACTAATTGCTTTAAGGAAGAGATCGCTGCAAATAAAAGAAGAGGTACATAAAGAAGATATGCAAATAAAAACCGGAGAGTTGCATATTAAAACTCATTAGCTTGATATTTTAAAGAGAAAAGTTCAGAAATAAACACCAACATATACGATATGTTAATTCCACGTTCCTGTTTTTATTGAAAATATATTTATTAAAAGAAAATATGAATTCAAATGTTGTTGGAACGTTTAATTCAATTATTATCTGAATACAGCATGATATGATCTCTAATTTTATGACCAATTTACCGTGCGATTCTGTAACGTGAGACAGTCTCAAGTCTCTAAATTTGATATTTTGAGTTGGAGACAATTTTTGAGACTTGAGATGATTTTGCTATTCTGTAAGTGACAGTCTCAAAATCTATTACATTTCATTATTCAGAGATGTTTTTACACTTGAATGAAAATAAATATGTCGATAACAAATATTAAATTTCCTATAGCATAGTCAAAAAACATAATTATCAATAAAAATAAAAATATATGTTGACTTTGTTTCATAATATTTACGAAATTTATGTAAAATTGATTTATTTTTCATATTTTCGTGCTTGAGTTGCTTACAAAATAAAAAGAAACGACAATCGATTAATATCTATGATGATCTCTATTCAGTATATTCAAAATGGTAGACAAGAGCTCTTTTTAGTTTTGTGACCTGCTAACTACCAGGTCTCAACATTTTGAGACTAACGCTAGAGACTGTTTAGTGAATAGTAACTAGTCTCAAATTGAGACTTTGTCTCAAAATGTCTCAAATAGAGACTAGAGACTGGTTACAGAATCCCGCTATTAGTTAATTGAGTCTCATTAACACGTTAGGGCTCATTTTATTGAATGCAAACACCAAATTTAGTACATTTATACACACTTTATAACACATATTGTATAAACGTATGTTGAATATTTACGTTCAATTCCATTCAAATACTTTCATAATTTGTTTTGTTTCGTATTTCAGTGTATTCGAAAATTTCATTTAGAGCTACACCAGGGAAGTTATTTCATAAAATTTCTAGACGTTTGGATTGTCGCACGGGTTATGAAATTTCACTCGATACGTTTACTTGCTCGCTAACGACTGCCGCGTGTCGGGCCCAAATCTTGTTACGTTTCAATACAAAAAAATGCTAAATAGTGGGGTCCAGAATATACTTATTCACAGCCAAATATAAATGTTTGCAAGGCAATTTATTTGTATTTATTTAGTTATTATAATCTGCGAAGCTGCATATATTACTTAAACGTATGGGTATACACTTAAAAAACCGAAGCTCAAGATACCGACTCAAATATCTTGCCAGAATTGACATTGAGTATGGCGAAATAGTATTGCGTAAAAGAGGCCATACACGACACACATGTGCGTTCGATCTGTGTGAATTCGCTTCGCCCATACACGACACACAAATCCATTTTGCGTTCGTTCTTCACAAAGTGAACATGTGCGACAGGTCAGCGGAACATTTCTTGGAATTTATTTCCAATGTAGCACTTTTATCGGGGAATGTTCGTTCCAGTATTCCTTTTTGAAGAGGTTTTGTGCAAAGGGGGAGGGTACTGGGGGTTTGCTGCCCTGCCCTGCTGAAAGGTAATGAATGGAGCTTTTGAACAATTGCACCCCTCCCCCCCTAGGACCACGGGGGCTCTAGGGCAGCCTCCTGATAATGGTGTAAAATCGTAGTTTTTCCATACAATTTTCACTAGTTATTATAAAATTTTTGTATTTTTACGCATAGAGTGACTCTATGTTTATTATTTTTATTATTTCAATGCATTAAAGTGGAAATTCACTTTATTTAAATAATAAAAGCACTGAAAATTAAAAATTGTAAATGTATCGGTAATAATGCATAAAGTAATTGAAGTACCAAGATAATCCAACCAACCATTTGTACACGACCCCCTAAATAATAAAATTGGGTTTTCATTTGTGTGGAGTTTTTTCTATTTCGTGTTATTATTTTAATAATAATTTTGAATATATTTTCAGCATATATACTACATTGAAACAAGCGCCGCAGGCGAAAATTTTCGTTATATGAACGCAATATATTGCCCACTTTTCAGAGAGCTAAATACCGTATTATGTTTACCTGATTGGTTATTTGACATCATTATAAAGTTTGAAAGCAGTTATTTTATTTAATTATATTAAAAATTTCCTATTGCGAAAACACACCGGTTTTAATTAAGGCACGCGAATATAGTATAATAAAAATTTTAATTCCATTGAAATCAATATACCGTTAATACAGAAGTAACCCAACCAACATTTTTTTATAATACTAACGTATTACTCCATTATTCAAATATATAGTATAACCTTAATGGAGCGTGGCCCTAAGGATCCACCCCAGAGATAGGAAATACTGGAACGACCCCAAACCCCTTTATCTATTTCTTTGTATTTCGGTAATAAGTTATTCCAACTTTTATTTTTCTCAATTTTATTTTTATATTCATCACTTTTCGTTTGCCAAATTGCTAATTCATTTTTTATAAGATCAATAAATTCTGATACAAAATCTTTATTAATGGGGTAGCCTGTTTTAAAAGCTTTCAAAAATCGATTGTTTTTTGCTTAAATCGCCTTAAAAAATTTCTAACGGGGAACGCCGCCAGGACAAAATCTATGTCTTAATAACTGTATTGCCGTGCCTATTGCCTATGGAGACTCCATATTGCTTATTGCTTAATATTGGGTTGTAAAAAAAGTCTTGCGGTAGTTTTATTAAATTTTTTTTTTATTGAAATTGAAATGAATTTTTGATGACTCATGACCAGCTCTTGACCGATGCTACGGCTGCTACTATGCCGGTCTCTTTCGACCAATTCAGCGATTTTATCGCAATTTTCGACGACAGGCCTTCCGGAGTGTGGCGCATCTTCGACCACCTCTACACCAGAACGAAAACGTTGAAACCATTGTTGCGCGGTGGAAATGGAAACTGTATCGGGTCCATAAACTGCACAAATTTTATTGGCGGCTTGAGATGAATTTTTTTTTTGAATTTTTGCCTTTGTCGTAGTAGTACTGTAAAATATGCCGTATTTTCTCTTTATTTTGCTCCATGTTTGCAACGCTATAACTCAGGAACGACTTAAAAGAAACGACAATTAATCAAACACGTGTTAGCGCGTGAAATTAGCTTTCCAAAAAGGTATAGCATGACCCGATGCAACGAATAAAACTAGAACTACGCGCTTTCAGCGAAACAACGAAAATACCGCAAGACTTTTTTGACAACCCAATATAAATGGCAAAGTACTTAGTATTCCATATATTGTAAGCAACAAGCTGTCACTTCAGCAGTTTGACAGCGCAGTTTTCATTTCTATGAAGAAGCAACATATCCCATTTGCATATGCCGATGGCATTTTCATTTCGGTAATGTGAAATTTAGATGAGCGAGTATTAAGACGGTTGTGTTATATTATAAAAATAAAATACATTTTCAAAATAATATTATTCCAAAAACTTAATATATAGTTAAATTTTGTTAATTTGCAGAAAAATTCTGCAGAAAAATTCTGCAAATTGGGTTGAGAATGAGCGAAGTCTTAAATTTAATAAACTTATATAAGCATAAATGAAGATATCATTGCTCATATTAAATTTATTATATTATATTATATTAATTGGTATATAAAATTTATGCCACAATCATCATATAGTAGTCCAAAAATATGAATTACGATCCTTTTTTTACGAATGAATTTCTGGGATAACAAATGCGCACAAAAGCGAAAACTTTGCAACGCGATTTCTCGGTTTTTCATTTTTATGATTATTCTCAATTGACGGGCAGGATAGGAAAAAACTGAACGTCGTATAGAAATGGGGCAAAGTTTATTATCTTTGGAATAAAATTATCTTCTATTAAAACTAAAAAAAACTAAGAAAAGTAAAGTTTGAACATATTTTTAAACAACATAAATTAAATTTTTTTTGGTCAAAGCCATTTTTTTCAATTTTTAAAAAATTTTAAAATCTCAAAATTTTTTTTTGAAATTTTGTTAGTTTAACTAGAAGGTAAATTATTAATAAATATGAATCTCTTTGAATTTTTTATTTTCGATTAAAATTGCAACCTACAACCTGCCCTCCGTCCGAAAAATGCACATGCGAGATGCATCGAGCAATTGCTTCCCAAAGGCAGAATATCAAAGATTTTGTATCCAAAAAATTTGTGAAGGATGTTCAAATATATAACTATAAAACCAGGAAATTTCGCTTGAATCGATTATTTCTTTCCCTCCCAAAAAAATCGATTGAAGCCTCTAAAGTAGGCTCCTCCCTTAGTACTTGCAATTGTTCGTCCGCGATCTTCACTGTTCGGCGACACGAGAGAAATGAGGTTTTGTGTGCACACAACGCCATACACGACACACACCGATCGTAAAAAATCAAACATTTTCGCGAACTTGGATCGGTATGCACTCAAGCCCACTCAAGCACTTATGTGTCGTGTATGGCCACTTTAAGCTAATTTAAACTAATTTTTATGATAGAAATATATTTACTGTATTTATACTATAAAAAATTCTTTAAGAAGACTATTAATTTAAAAACTTAGTTTAGAACTAAAAAATAATAAGGTAATTTTTTATGGAAAGAGTTCATAAAATATATATACACTAGCCAGAAAAAGTCTTCGCTCATGGTTTTTTTAACTTTAATTTTTCGCAAATAACATTATTAAAATTATATTGAAGCAAAAATTCTGAGAACATAAGTTAGCCATAGCTTAAGCAACACGTATGCAAAATATTGTTGAAATTGTTTGCATAGAAACTAAGTTAACGGCATATTTACCGTTAGGCTTGAGCGAAACGAGCAGAAAAAGTCTCCGCTCACATGAACTTTTTAGTTTATTTTAACGTGGGACTGTAATAGGACGCTGCTTTATTGATTATTTATTTACAGAATTAAAAATTTGTAAGCTGTAAGTAAAATTTTGTGGTCTTGCAACAGGTTTGTTTTAAAATAATTTATTTTAGTAACAATGAATGAAAAACGAAAAGAAATTGGTGTGGATGAAAGGAAAATTATTACAAAATTAAGAGAAAGGGGTAAAACTTTACGCGAAATTGGAGTAATAGTTGGTAGAGCTGAGTCCTCAATTAGATACGTTAGCAAAGCCTTTAACACAACTGGAATCATTACTTCAAAACCTCGTTCCGGTCGCCCAAAAATATTAACAGACCGGGAAACAAGGAAAGTTATATCTTTGGTTAAAAGAAATCCCCGCCTTACGTCTGCGCAGATAGCGAAAGATGTTAAAGAACGTTTTCAAAAACAAATTTGTAGTGATACGGCTAGAAAAATTTTGAAAAGGGCTGGTTTTAAAGCTAGAATAGCACGTAAAAAGACGTTTGTATCCCTAAAAAAATCGTATGAAGCGTTTAGCGTTCGCCAACGAGCATATAAATAAGCCTCTATCATTTTGGGAATCAGTTTTGTGGTCTGATGAAACAAAATATTGCATTTTCGGAATAAAAGGAAGGAAATTGGTATGGAGAAAACCTGGCACGGCGTTGGATGTCCACAATATCTCATCGACGGTGAAACACGGTGGCGGAGGAGTTTTGCTGTGGGGGTGTATGTCAGCAAGTGGAGTAGGGGAAATAGAATTCATTGATTGCATAATGAATAAGTTTGTTTACTTAAATATCTTGAAGCAAAAAATTAAGGAAAGTGCTGTGAAATTGGGGTAACCTTGGGTGTTGTACTTTCAGCAGGACAACGACCTAAAGCATACTGCTGACATTATTCGCCTTTGGCTCCTTTATAATGCTCAAAAGTTGTTACATACACCTCCAAAATCACCTGACCTCAACCCCATAGAGCATTTGTGGGCTCTATTGGAACGTAGAATCCGCACACATACCATCACCAGCAAGGATATGCTGAAAAATGTCATCCTGGAAGAATGGTCCAAAATATCCGTGGAAGAAACAACGAAACTTGTGCATTCGATGCCCAAAAGGCTGGCTGAAGTTCTAAAATGTCGGGGTTATCCTACCAGTTACTAATTACTTTTATTTGTTTTGATTTAAAAACTTTTTATTATATGAGCGTAGACTTTTTCTGATACTTATTTTTAGAATTCACAAGAAAATGTGTCTTATTTTATTTTCTAAAAAACGAAATACTCATTAAAACATTTTTGTGTTATCTTTTAATGCCAATGTTTAAATACATACAAAAAATAAATAATTTGAAACAGCTGTTTGGATTTTATTAAGTTTCAAAAACATTTGTTTATCATGAGCGGAGACTTTTTCTGGCTAGTGTATGTTTTCATCTCTAAATACTGAAAACTGAATAAACCGCTTAGATAAACAAAATGATACCCATATTCTTACACAAAAATTTTTGGGAATGGATAGGATTCCTGATCGCCGGCGTATAGCTAAATTCTGACATATTAAACGTGTACGTAGTTTGTGATTAAACAAATTTATACTTTAAGTAAGAAAAAATGGGTATTTATCATACTATTCAAAAGAACTATTAGGATATGTAATACCAAATTTTTCTGGTCCACTCATTATCACATATAATTTACAATTTGTGCATGAATAAGTTAACTAAAACGATTAAAAATATTTATATAGCATATTTATCTATATCAAGAAGATATGTATAGTTAAATTTTTTGGTAACAGCATTAAACTTCATTCTATAACCAAAATTGAAATTACTATTTAAAAATGTATATAGTATAATAGTATATATAGTACAGTAAAATATAAATATTTATTATAGCATTTTCATTTTAGACAACCCGTTTTGACCTCTCCCCACCCTTATTCAACAGAGGTGGCCATGATGTTTTTATTGTGAACGGGTAGATTAAGTACTATGAAAGGTCACTTTCGCTACTCCCTTGTACCATGGTGGAAAGACTTACGCAACGTTTATAAAGCGTTAAACTTTAATAAGAAAATTCACGTTCTGTAATGAATGGGGAGACTCACTTGCTCTTACAAGATTGCACGATGACACAAAATGCAAAAATCCTATACCGAAATATGCAAGGCCGAAAGAGCACCCATTGCAGAATCTAATGATATATGAACGGCTGATTCGGAAAATTTATTGAGAATGACTATTGTGAATTTGAAGCACATTCTGTATTCACTCTTAACAAAAAAACTGTAACAAATCTTTATAATTTAAGTGGAAATAATAAAATCTATTTAATACTTACCTTCCTCAACAATTTAAGGGCGTCTTCATGTAAAATTACAGCTAAAACAGAGCCACAATTATATTTTTATATGTCATTGCACGAAATTAAACATGGGTTTTGGTCTGACATATTTCACAGCCATTGCAAATAGTTTTCTGTTTTCGTTGTTGTGCCGTTGCACCAAGTGGAAAATTCTGCAATTCGAGCACCGTGCAAGGGTTTGCATGCGCTATTGTTTTTCACTTTCTTCGCTCAACTTAGGGTCAATTTCGGCTCAATAGGTTTGTAAACAAGCAAAATTGCCGGATTTGGACAGGACGAAGAACTACCTGAAGAGATTCAACTGTTGTCGTTTGATCTAGAATAAATAACGGTTTGGTTTGTGGGCCGGTGGAATCATCGGTCTAAATATCTTTAAAAATTAAGCAGGGGATAACGTACCCGTCAATGGGCACCGTTAACGCGGCATGATGACTTCTTCTTCTTCTTCTTAATTGACATAGACACCGCTTACGCGATTATAGCCGAGTTAACAACCGCGTGCCAGTCGTTTCTTCTTTTCGCTACGTGGCGCCAATTGGATATTCCAAGCGACGCCAGGTCCTTCTCCACTTGGTCTTTCCAACGGAGTGGAGGTCTTCCTCTGCTTCCCCCGGCGGACTGCGTTGAATACTTTCCGAGCTGGAGTGTTTTCGTCCATCCGGACAACATGACCTAGCCAGCGTAGCCGCTGTCTTTTAATTCGCCGAACTATGTCAATGTCGTCGTATATCTCATACAGCTCATCGTTCCAACGAATGCGGAAGTAGCACCTATTGGCAAGAATTATCCTGCGCTGGATTTCCATGCTGACGTTGTTGGTGGTGTTAATACTGGTTCCTAAATAGACGAAAGTTATGACTGTCAACAGTGACGTGAGAGCCAAGTCGTCTTGCCTTCGTTCACTGCCAGACCTATTTGTTTTGCTTCCTTGTTCAGTCTGGAGAAAGCAGAACTAACGGCGCGGGTGTTAAGGCTGATGATATCAATATCATCGGCATACGCCAGCAGCTGTACACTCTTATAAAAGTTTGTTCCTGCTTGATTTAGTTTTGCACCTCGAATTATTTTCTCCAGCACCATAACGAAGAAATCGCAGGAAAAGGAGTCGCCTTGTCTGAAACCCCGTTTGGTATCGAACGGCTCGGAGAGGTCATTTCCGATCCTGATGGAGCTTTTGGTTTTGCTCAACGTCAGTTTACACAGCCGTATTAGTTTTGCGGGGATACTAAATTCAGACATCGCGGCATAAAGGCAGCTCCTTTTCGTCGAAAGCAGCTTTGAAATCAACGAAGAAATGGTGTGTGTCAATTCTCCTTCCACGGGCCTTTTCCAAAATTTGACGCATGGTGAATATCTGGTCGGTTGTTGATTTGCCAGGTCTAAAGTCACACTGATAAGGTCCAATCAGTTTGTTGAGGGTGGGCTTTAATCTTTCACACAATACGCTCAATAAAACCTTATACGCGATGTTGAGGAGGCTTATCCCACGGTAGTTGGCGCAGATTGTGGGGTCTCCCTTTTTGTGAATTAGAATTGTAAAATATTGAATTGTTAAAAAATTAAATTAAGAAAATCTATTGTATACTTACCTTAATAATCCATTTGTAATACTAAGATATTACTCACCTTACTTACCTCAACGTAATCTTTTACAATAGTTAACGAAAGTTAAGAATTATTATACTTACCCCTTTTTCTGTAATACATATTAACATTACCACTAGTTTAAGCCGTTAGTTTTAAGATTTAGGCTAAGAAATTGGATGAAATGGAATAAAGAAGTTATTGTATTTGAATTATCGAACCGAACGCACGCGTCTTTTAACTTTTTCGCAAATATATAATTTTCGTTACAGGCAATTAGGGTTCAAGTTAATTCGCGCATTCCCAGTGTATATTTTCGCTTCTCAAAAACGCTTGAGAATTTTCATGGCGCCCGAGCAGGGACTAAGTGCGTGAGCTTAGAATATATTTTATTTGACTTTCGTTTTCGTTTAATTAACTATTATCGTTTCTAATTGCCTATCAATCGGTTCGGTTTTCGGTCTTCGGTAAAGTGAAGTGGGAATAATCACCTAAAACAATAAAATAAAGACAATAAAATACAGTAACATACATATAGTGGAAGTGACCAAGCAGTGATAGTGATACCTAAATGAGGAAAAAATTACAAAACATAAAATATAAAACACAAAACTAAAGTGAAAATAAAAAGAAAAAGTGGCGGTATTATACTTGCGTGAAACCGAAAATATTAAACATAATATAAAAACCAAAAAGGAAGCAATATATATACATACATATATATTCGCATAAGTATATACGCATGTACAGTGAAGTGGAGTGCTAATACTTACCCATATATTTGCCTAAGCTTGATAGCTAAAGAAAAAGGAAAAGGGAAGTATCGGAAATTTACAGTAGTGCAAGAACGAAAGATGAAGTGACAAAATTTCTAAATTGTGCTGAGCTGGCGGACATATATGTATAAGACATACATATGTATATATATGAATAAAAATATAAAAAAAAAAATAAATTTTAAACAACTTGAAAAAAAAAAAAGAAATCCGGTGGAAAATCTTAAAAACAAAAAAAAAAACAGTTTAAAGTGTCGTACGAAAAAATTAACAGTTGGAACAGTTGGAAAAAGCCGTTCGAGAACTGTTCTAAAACTGTTGAAAGTGCCGCAAACAGCTCGTCGCTGCTACAACGCCGCTGCCCTCGTGGGAATGAGCTGCCGCTGCATTCTCTGCAAAAGGGACGTAAGCGCCGGCAAACAGCCGACGTACCAGGTAACGAGTGCGAATTACTGAAAGCAGTGCAAGCAAAAAATAAAACGAAAACACATACAAATAAAATTAAAATAAAAAACAAGTGCACACTTTCAGTTTTTGGCTCTCCCTTTTTTCACTTTCAATTATATTGACGTTCATAAATGCATATACATATATATATATGTATGTACATATATCTAAAATAACGTATATAAATAAACATATACATTATTGAATATATTAAGCATACGAACTCATATGTATATGCGTACGCAAGTGAATAAGGGATTTTGGGATTTTGCGGTAGCCCTTTATTTGAAACAAAGGTGAAAAATTCTTAATTGAAAAATTAAATTGTTATATTTTTCGCAATTTTTTCTATCCTTTGCAATTATCGGTCGTTTTTTCACAATTTTTGTCGATTTTCGTTCGGACATTTTCCGATTAAATTACTTTTTTTGTGCTATTGCTCACGTTGCGCATTTTTTGGTTTGGCTGTCGTATACGTAGGAATCGATATTATTTTCTTTTTCTCGTTTTCGTAACCGATTCCAAATATATTTGTTGCCAACCTTTATTGCTATTGGTTTGGCTTTCGTATATTTGGGAATCGACATATATTTTTTCGTTTTCGTTATCGATTCTCCATATATATGTTGCCAACGTTTATAATCTTTTTTTTCGGAAATTTAATTTAACCAACGCAAAATGAGCAAGCCAAAGCCAACTCTCGCAAGCCTGTCTCCAAGTAAGGAGTTGACGGACTTAAAATCTTTAAGACGTCAAAGAACGGTTGCGAATAGTAGTATTTTGCGCATTAAAACGGGGCTTCTTGAAAAGACAATGTCTTTAGATCCAATCGAATTGGAATGGCGTCTAGATATATTAAATTCACATAGTGAAAAATTAATTAAATGTCAATCAAAGATTGAAGAAATTGATGAGGACGATATGGACCGAGGGGAGTTAGAGGACATAATCGTTGAAACGAAGTCCACAATTAAGTCAATTTTAGCGAAAAATAAAACTTCACTTGCCGAAACATCTTTTGTAGCTTCTCACAGCTCAAGGCTCCCTAAAATGAATTTGCCGAAATTCAAGGAAGAATATTCAGAATTCAAAAATTTTATGAGTTTGTACCGCTGTACCTCATCCGCAACCATCAACCACACATGCCACGCATACAGCTAGTATGCCGGATCGGGTCATGTTGGCAACAGCAGTAGTTCTAGTGAGGACCAGCTGCGGTGACTACCTGCCTGCGAGAGCGTTGCTGGACTCAGGCTCCCAGGTCAACTTTATGACGGAGGACTTAGCACAGAAGTTGCGGATTCGACGTCAGCACAAAACATTAAGCGTAATTGGAATTGGCAATTCCAATACAAAAGTGGGGTCAAAACTAAACGCGTTTGTCAAGTCGCGGTTAAATAATTTTGAATTTTCGGCGGAGTTCTGGGTAATGCGTGCATTTCGGCAAATCATTCAGACTATAACATCCATGTTAATGGCTGGCAAATTCCGCACAATATTGAATTGGCGGATCCAGAATTCCACAAATCTAAAAAACTGGATATCCTATTGGGTGCTGAAACATTTTTCGACCTTTTAGCTGTTGGCCAAATTAAAAATGGTATCCAGAACTTCGTAAAATGTATCTGGACTTTATGAATGAATATAGAGCATTGGGTCCCAGCATGAGCCCAACAATAAGATCCCGAGTGAGCCACACTACTTCATTCCGCATCAATGCGTTTTAAGGCCCGAGAGCACAACAACCAAATTACGTGTTGTCTTTGATGCTTCGAGTCGATCTTCAACTCAAATAGCGTTGAATGAACTTTTAATGGTAGGTCCAACCATCCAAGAAGAATTCAACTCTTCTTCGTTTTCGCTTACATAAGTATGCACTAACAGCGGACATTACTAAAATGTACCGTCAAATAATTATGCATGAAGAAGACAGAAATTGTGTGGAGAGAGCATCCTTCTGAGCAAATTCAAATTTTTCGTCTTAACACCGTAACATACGGCACTGCGCCTGCTCCATTTCTCGCAACACGGTGTTTGCAAATGCTCAGTGATGCCAATACGATGAAATATCCACTCGGTGCATTGGCCATCCAAAGAGACTTTTATGTTGATGATTTATTAACAGGGTCCGAAAATTTTGAGTCTCTAGATCTTTTGAGAAGTGAGGTAATTAAAATATTAAACTCGGCAGGATTCACCTTAACGAAGTGGTTTGCGAACCACCCTAAATTTTTCGACAGTGATTGCACTGAAAAGTCATTAAGCTTCAATGACAAACGTTCCACTACAACGTTGGGAATCCATTGGTTGCCGAAAGAGGATTTGTTTCGATTTGTTTTAGATGACAATTTTAATGATTTGCGAGCCACTAAACGAAACATATTGTCAGTTTCTGCTCGCCTTTTTGATCCTCTTGGATTACTAGCCCCACTAGTTACCAAAGCAAAAATCTTATTGCAAGAGCTTTGGATCCAAAAACTAGATTGGGATGAGTCGATTCCATTGCGCCTTGACACTAGCTGGCAGAACTTTAAAGCCAACCTAATGCAGCTCTCATCGATAAGCATTCCTCGTTACGTAAACGTTGAGTCGAGTGCCATCTGCCAAATACATGGCTTCTCCGACGCCTCAATAAGGGCGTACGGATGCTGCATATACATACGAAGCCAATCTGGTAGTGGTATTAAATGCATGCTGCTTACTGCAAAGTCTAGAGTGGCTCCGCTGAAGACCAAATCTCTTCCGCGTCTCGAGCTCTCGGCAGCACATCTTCTTTCGAAATTATGGTCAAGAGTAGCGCCTATGTTGAGTCGACATTTCGAAAATATTACATTTTGGACAGACTCTGAAATCGTTTTACATTGGATTAAAACACGTCCATCTTCACTACAAACCTTCGTCGCAAACAGAGTGTCCGAAATCCAAGAGTTGACTGACAAAGTACATTGGCGACATGTGCCAACCAAGCAAACTCCTGCGGATCAAGTGTTTGGGGGTTGTAACGTGGACGAATTGAATAATTCAAAATGGTTTGGCGGTCCACAGTTCCTCCTAGAAGACCCTGCATTATGGCCAATTAATAACCACTTACAGCTCTCACCAGAAGACGAAGCATTAGAGAAGAAGAAAACCACATTTACATTAATTTCGACTGCTGAGAAAAATTCAATATTGGACCTTATTGAAAAATTCTCTTCTCATAAAAAATTGCTTCGTGTGGTCGCATATATATTACGATGCATCAGGCGACCACCAAAATCCTCCAGGGGCCAAGATCTGACTTCAGAAGAACTAAACTTGAGCTTTCTAAAAATTGCACAGGTGGTCCAACATTCAGAATTTTCGGATGTTATTCAAAAATTGCATAAAGGCACCACCCTACCCGCAAACTTGCAAAAACTCAACCCGTTTTTGCATGAGTACTCGGATAAGTCGCTGTCGTTCAAATTAATCCGAGTAAGAGGTCGCCCATTAAATGCACCTTTCCCATACGATGCCAAATTTCCGCTTTTATTAAATAAAAGTTCGCACTTCGTTATAACGTACTTACGGTTCCTGCATATTCGAAATCACCACGCTGGGGCTAAAGCATTGGTTGCGCTTCTTCGAGAACGCATATGGCTAATTAATGCCCGAGAAGCTTGCAGTAGAACCGTAAGAAACTGTATACATTGTTTTCATTACAAGCCGAAGTTGCAAAACCAAATAATGGGAAATTTGGCAGTCGAAAGACTTCGAGCACTACGGCCCGTTCTTATATGTGGCGTAGATTTTTGTGGTCCGATATTCACAACGTTAAAAATATGCGGTCGACCATCCGTAAAAACATATATTGCAGTTTTCGTTTGCTTTACTTCCAAAGCAGTACATTTAGAATTAGTTTGGACCTATCTTCTAATTCATTTATTCTCGCCCTAAAAAGGTCCATTGGACGCCGAGGAATGCCGACGAAGATATTCAGCGACAACGCCACCAATTTCGTCGGCGCCGATCGCAAGCTGCGCGAATTGAAGGAGGCGTTTCTAGCAATGGGCCCAGAACTACAGAGATTCGCAGCAGACGAAGGGTGCAGCTTCACCTTTATACCACCGCGGGCGCCGCACTCCGGTGGGTTATGGGAAGCCACGGTGAAGTCCGCCAAGCGTCACGTCGTTCGCGTAATCGGCAACGCGCTACTGACCGCAGAGAAACTGTCAACCCTCCTGGCAGAAGTGGAGGCCATCCTCAATTCTCGGCCCCTAACGCCGTTGAGCCAGGACCCCAACGACGGCGAGGCACTAACCCCAGCGCATCTGCTGATAGGGTGTTCCCTGCGAGCATTACCTCCAGAGCAAGTGCCAGTGGACCCAGTTCGTTGTTGCGAGAGATGGCAACTTGTTTGCTGTCTCAAGCAACTGTTCTGGCGACAGTGGTCCAAAGTATACCAGACGGGACTTCAGGAACGCAAGAAGTGTCTGCACCCCACTCGAAATCTGCAGCTCAACGACCTCGTCCTCGTCCACGAGGACAACGTGAGCCACAGCAGTGGGTACTCGGCCGCGTCGTCGCAACCGTCGAAGGGCAGGACGGCAAGGTGCGAGTCGCAGACGTGGCGACTAAGGCGGGCACAATTAAGCGTCCCATCCACAAGCTGGCCTTGCTTCCAATGGAGGTTGAAAGAAATTGATCCTGTCAAGGTGGCCGGTGTTGCGTCAAGCGACATATCTACAATTTTATACCTAAAATAAAAATAATAAATGAATTGTAAAATATTGAATTATAAAAATTATAAAATATTGAATTGTTAAAAAATTAAATTAAGAAAATCTATTGTATACTTACCTTAATAATCCATTTGTAATACTAAGATATTACTCACCTTACTTACCTCAACGTAATCTGCTACAATAGTTAACGAAAGTTAAGAATTATTATACCTACCCCTTTTTCTGTAATACATATTAACATTACCACTAGTTTAAGCCGTTAGTTTTAAGATTTAGGCTAAGCAATTGGATGAAATGGAATAAAGAAGTTATTGTATTTGAACTATCGAACCGAACGCACGCGCCTTTTAACTTTTTCGCAAATATATAATTTTCGTTACAGGCAATTAGGGTTCAAGTTAATTCGCGAATTCCCAGTGTATATTTTCGCTTCTCAAAAACGCTTGAGAATTTCCACCTTCTGTAAGCCGCCGCATTTTTTCGTAGAATTTTCGGGCTCACGCATTTCGGCCTTTTTCTTTTTCTGTCTGCAAATGCGTCTCGCTTCACTCTTCAACTCTCGGTATTTATCCCATCCGGCACATGTTGTGGTCGATCGTAACGTTGCGAGGTTGGCAGCCTGTTTTCTCTCCGCTGCGACACGGCACTCCTCATCGTATCAGCTGTTCTTTTGCACTTTCCGAAAACCAATGGTTTCCGTTGCAGCTGTACGTAAGGAGTTTGAAATGCCGTCCCACAGTTCCCTTATACCGGATTGTTGACGAGTGCTCTCAAACAGCAGAAGTGCAGAGCCGGTTGTCTGTTGTGATTGCAGCTTCTCGAAGTCGAACCTTCCTTGTGTTTGTTGGCGTGCGTTTTTTGCTGCACAGAGGCGGGTGCGAATCATGGCTGCAACAAAATAGTGGTCCGAGTCGATGTTAGGACCTCGGAGCGCACGCACATCTAAAACGGATTCGATCCGAAGACAGCCAGGTGACTTGATGAATCTTCTTATGATGGAATCTAGTACTACAGATAATCATATTTCGGGCCCCGGCGAAGTCGATCAGCCTCACCTCATTTGGGGATGTTTCCTTGTGGAGGCTGAATTTACCGACCGTAGGGCCAAAGAAACCTTCTTTGCCCACACTGGCGTTAAAGTCGCCAAGCACGATTTTGACATCGTGGCGGGGGCAGCTCTCATAATGCGCTCATAAAAGGCATCTTTGGTCACATCGTCCTTCTCTTCCGTCGGGGCGCAAATCAGCGATATGTTGAAGAACCTCGCTTTGATGCGGAATGTTGCTAGACGTTCATTCACCGAAGTGAATGATAGTACTCGGCGACGGAGTCTCTCTCCCACCACGAATCCAACACCAAACTTGCGCTCCTTTATACGTAGTAAATGCCACAAGGACCTACTCGTATCTGTCCTTGTCCCGTCCATCGCATTTCTTAGACGGCGATGATGTCAGCCTTTATTTTCACGAGAACATCAACCAGCTGGGCAGCAGCACCTTCCCAATTAAGGGACCGGACATTCCAGGTGCATGCCCTCAAATCATAGTCCTTAATTCGTTTGCCATGGTCGTCATCAAAAGGGGGGTCTCTCATTCGAGGCTGTTGTTCATTTTCTCACTTTAGCTTGCCTTCAAACGTATGTTCTTAGGCTACCCAGAGGATACTTGGTCAAAGACTGGAAGTCGTGAGCTGCTTGAGTCATATGGAAAAGAATCGTTTCTGGCCACTCCCAAGTGAATGGCGATGAGAGAACTTTCCTCACTTGCGTGAACTTCTACACATGACTCCATCCTCCTAACTAACTTTTTAAAATTGTACTCAAGGGATAGACCAACTAACACGTAGCCTCTGTAAACAGTTCATAAAGATAATCTTAAAAAAAGAAATGCCAAAGAATGTTCTTTCGAGATATAATAAACATTTGAAATGCATTACCCTTTAGAAATGACGATAAATTTCTAGAAATAACTAAACAGCGATGTACGTAGTCGCCAGAATTTTCGAGTGGTTCTGTCACCGATCTAGTACATATGTTTATAAAGGCTGTCGGATTGTGCAACAGTGCTGTCGTGTAACGAGCAACTGAGTTGTAAGTTGAGATCGTAAAGTTGTTGGAATTAGAAATAACACAAGTTTATAGCAATTAAATTGTACTTTTGTTTAACAATCGAATGATCGAACTCAAGAGTGGGTTACAATAGACAATTTATCGAGAAAAGTGCTACAATATCTTACATTTGCGCCCGTCGACCGCTCACCAAAAAAATAAGACTGCTGGATTCTACACCGGATTGTTCATAACTCTCATCGATCTTACATAGGGACTTTCACACTTTTTTCGCGTCAAACTATAACGTTGGTCGATACATTCCGGTATTTATCAAGCGAAGTAATTTATGTTTTATTTAGACACCGGAGTGCGTCCCTTTCGTAGTGACTACGTAGTTGTCATTAATGTGATTTGAGCAATGTCACTGTTTCAATGTAAATAAAAACTTAGCGCCGAAATAACACTGAGTTCTACACCAGGCTGTTCATAACTCTCATCGATCTATCGTAGGGGTATTCAAAGAAGAATGTCAGTTAACAATAATGACTTAACAGTTAAATTTTCTATTATTATTTCACACGCATACATACGTATTCATAAAAGTCGTGGGCGAATTTCTTAAAATTAAGGGTGCTGGACTTCAAAGCCAGATTAACCACTGTTGTGTACCAAACGCTCATTCGACATTTCCTTGTTAAGACGACATAGTTGTGTTGAAAGCGGTAGGACTTAAAAAGAAGAATAGGACTAAGTCGATTTAAAAAAATTTATGGAACCAATTGTTCCAATTCTTTAAAAACTTTCAAAATCAGCAGCAGCTGGCAGCACAATTTCCAAGCATTGAAAGCGTTACGGAAGGCATTCTCCAGAATAGCCTTGAGAGCCGGGGTGCATGCTGCTGGATCCCCTCTGTGTGCTTTCCTTTCATCGGCCTTCTCTGGCCTCTTTGTCTCGGGATCATACTCAAAGATCCATGACTCATTACCTGTGATTACACAATGTGATTATACAAAAATCGGGGGTCACTTTCACACTTCCACTCGCCGCAATTTCTGGTCGTCACTGAGTACTTTTGGGACCATCTTCGCGCACACCTTCCGCATGTTCAAGTGCTTCGTCACAATGTCGTGAACCACAGATTTTGATAAATTGAATATTTGGGAAAATAAACGAATACTTAGTCGACGGTCTAAGTTCAAAACTTTGCGCACACGAGTCACATTCTCGGTGTTTGTCGAAGTCGCTGATCTCCCAGCATGGTCTTCATCAGCAACCTCTTTAATATCTTGGAGTCCAATCGCATTTCCTTATTTAATATGCGACCCATTTGTTCTTGCTTATCCCTCTTTTGGTAGAGCGTGCTGGTGTTTCACACTGAGATTCACTCAAATCTAACAGCATATGTCGAATTGTTGCATGATATTCGTAGAATCCACAATTTTTTAATAACGCAATTTACTGCATCTTTAAGCTTATTGAACTATCATGTGAATCTGTTACTATTGGTAGCAGATTTGAGTTGATCGCAATTGCACAATGACTGCTAGTGCAAGTTATAGGATAAACGGAGAATATACATATGTGTGGCTGCTTAAAATTTGAATAATTCTTCCTCTTATTCGGTTTTCTTGAAAAGAATCTAATTATAAATAATAACATGTTTGCAACTTACCTGACACTCTTCAAATCATTTACGACGCTTAAAATTTTTCTTCGAACGTCGATTCAATGGCGGCAATTTTCAACGGATTCCTTGTCAATTTGGGCGTCTCATTCTTACCCGTTCAACAATTTCGTATGATGAAATACATCCTTATTCTTACAATAGAGCTTTCCATATCAAGACAAAAAGTTACATATGGATATGAATTAGTATTCTCAATATTTTCAAGTGTTGTTCATTTTTGACAATACTTTAAAGCGGTACTTTTTCGGTGTAGACATTTTTTTATTTAGTAATAAGTTAATGATATGATATATATTTATCAATAATATTAAAATTAATAACAAAACACATTCACTACATACAAAATCATTTGAGAGTTAGTGAGCTTTACAAAATGAGCCCGAAATGTAAGATACTGACATGCGATGAAAACATTATATTTTAATTTTTTTTTTTAATTAAATTTCATTTACCTACTCTATAATTTAAATTATTATTTTTTTTTTAATTGAAGCACGAAGTTTACTCGCGGTATTACTTTAAAAACAATAAAATCGGCCGCTTTTGTATAAACAGAGAAAAGCGAGCTTGTGTTTTACTCATTAACCCTTTCGAGCCTGACCTTTTCCCTGTGCTTCTAAAAATTTTTTTTTGCTTTAAATTATTTCTTAATCGCTCAAGAAATTTCTGTAAAAAATTTCAGGTCACCACGCCCATCGGTTTGGGCGCTAGAGAATGTTGCTTGTGAGCAACGTTCGGCGATTGTGGTATAAAAATACACATTTTTTTTGTTAGGCAAATAGTGTGAAGTTTTATTTATTCAGTCTGAACAATTAAGTATGAATAGTTGCATAGTCGACAACGCCCTTTTTCACCAAAAATGACCCAATGTAGGTGTTTTCTATATAGAAGCCATGCATTTATAACGGATGTTCCCAGGCACCAATAAAAGACTCTGATATACCACTTTCTTGAGCGATGGTTGATCTTATAAAGTTCCATGAGCATGTCTGCTAAGTCAACCCCTCCCATGCCTTTGTTATAGGATTCAATGATCGCAGGTCTTGGAACGTCAATATAAACTTTTTCTTTTGGACACCAACGCTTGCATACCCCCACAAGTCGATGATCTGTACATGAAGACATGACTTGGACTGGCTTATTGTCATACCATTTTAGACATCCTAATTGTAGTTTGTTTCACATTTCACAGCGAACGATCCTCTTCCTTGCTTTTTGAGTTCAGCGTCTGAAACCAACTGGCAACTACTAATTCTGTTTTTTCTTACAGTTCCTGTTGCAAATATCCCCATTTCCTTCAAAGCGATAAGAAGGCTTACTGAAGTAAACCAATTGTCGAAGTAGAGTTTGTAATTCTTGTGCTTTGAAAGATTTTGCGCCAAATAGAGAACTACATCCGAAGACAGTCCCAATCCATAAGACGGGCAGGTACCTTCACCAACATACAATGTAAAATCAAATACCATTCCAGATGTTCCAGCTCTGGTGAACATTTTGAAACCCCATTTGTGGGGCTTCGCCGGGTTATATTGTTTGAAAGTAGACCGACCTATAAGCAAGAGTTAAACCTAACATAAATTTATAAATTTATTTAAATATTTACTTATACATACCTTTGAATGCAATTATCTGTTCATCAACACTTTGATGCTCTTCCTGCGGTAGCTTATTAAAGTTTTCCTTGAGGATGTTTAGTAATGCGCGTATCTTGTACAACTTGTCATAATTTGAGTCTCCCTTTTTAGGTTGTTTGCTTTTATCGCTGAAATGTAAGCATTGCTTAATTTTCATAAACCTATCGCGTGACATTGAGTCTGCAACTGCTGTAAGCTTTATATTTTGGGCCCATGCCATTCTAAACTGAGGGATTTTGAAAACACCCAAGTATAACAAAACACCAATATACCGTCTTATTTCCGCCTTAGTACATTTGAGCTCAATGCCGAGCTCTTGCAGTGCAAAAATATCACTTTGCTGGGCAATCAATTTTTTCAAAGCACATATTTACAGCACTACAAGATTGTTCATCATATTCTTCCGCAACTACATTTTCAATTAGGCCGATCTCAATGCTTTCTCCTCTTTCCAAGATCCCTTCCAAATTCTTCTCTAGCACTGCAGAAATATTTTCCAACTCATCACCACTTTCTTCGTCACTAGAGGCATCCCAATCAAAGTTTAAAATTCTTTCTACATCATCATTTGTTAAGCCTTTTTGTTCAGGTCTCATGTCTGTAAGTAAGTAAAATAATTACCACTATTGCCGAAAGTTGCCCACAAGCAACTTGGTCATCTTGAAAATTACTTACTTGATGTTTGTTTACAAATTATAAATTTAAATTTTTTTAGTGTTTTATTTATACTTTGTTAAAAAACACTGCAATTAAAAATGATCACTTTTTGTTATTGTTTTGAAAAAAACCGCAGGTAAAAACAGCTCTTATCAAATACGTAAAATTTTTTTGCACGTCACGCTTGAGTTCAAATGTAAATAACTTTACCAGATCGCCAACAAATCAGCTGTTCTTTAATTGAGCTTAAAGCACACACATAAAGCTTTCGTTACGGATGCATTTTAGCAAATAAGAACAAATGAAAAGCTCACAGTCAGCCGTTAAACATTTGAAATTGCTCACAAGCAACTTCAGGTCCGAAAGGGTTAAACGTAATAAATTAAAAACTGTAATTATAATTAGATAATATACTTAAGTTTACTTCTGCTTACTAAAAACTTAAAAAAAAAAACAAAATTGAAGAAAATCCCGAACGTACCCAAAAATCCTAACAAAAATTTCAGAAAGTATAGTGGTAAGCTTTGCGTGGCTACGAGTGTATAAGTTTATTACAAAAAAAATATGCTATATAGTAAATGTTGCCAAAAAATTTATTTTAGCAAAGAAAATCAGTTTGTAATGTATAAAAGTATACATTAGGGCGGGTCGATTTAAAAATCGCTCATTGCTCTGTGAAAATCGTATTCTAGGAATCAAAATAAGAAATTTTGCCGAAGGAACCATACCTCTAAAACGAATTTTGATGTCCCCCAATTTAGTTCGAACTTTTGGGAAGGGGCAAATTTTAAAAAATCCCACTTTGACCCATTTAGAGTGCTTCAATCGAGTCCAAATGTTTGGCCGACCCCCACTAACTTAGTACTCCAGTACATAGTTCGCATGACGTGAATTTATTTTGTTCAGATGTGAACTGTGCTTTGAAAAAGCTTCTGTTTAAATGATTGTTGCTTCCGGCTTGGGGTTTATTGAAGCTTCGATTTAGGTCTTGTTGAACGTTTTTAGTTCTGACTACTTTTTTGTCTACCCTTTCCGCAATTTTCTATTGGGTAGTTAAGAAATCTTTCATCTGTTGCCACGTTGGGCATTTTCTTCTTGATGAGAGCGATTGCTCCCACAAAAGTAATGAATTTTCTGGTAATGCGGCGGTACATATGTTTACCAGAATAGGATCCCAATTGTGAGTGGGAATATTTTGTGTCGATAGCACCGACAAACAATTTGAAACAGTGGATTCTAGTTTCATGAATTCTTCACTGGTTTCTCTTTGAATTTTAGGCAAGTTCATAAGTATCTTTACTTGCTTGTCAACTAATATTCTCTCATTTTCATATCTTTGTCTTAAAGCTTCCTAAGCGAAATTAAAATTGTCGTCATTCAATGCGAACTGCTTGACTATTACGCCTGCTTGACCTTTAGTTTTGTATCGGAGATGATACAATTTTTGCGCTTGTGATAATTTTGGATGGTTTATGTACACGGCTGTAAACACGCTGGCACTTTGAGATGAATACCTGAACTTGCCTCTTGATATTGTTGCAATTGTGGTAACTCTACTCTACTGTGGGGAGTAGGTGCAATCGCCTTCATAAGTTTTAATTGATCTGAGATCATTGCTTTTGTGTCTTCATATCGGTCTAAGCAATTTTCGTATTTGGCGTAAGCCGAAGATTTAAAATTTTCAGGTAGATCTGAATCATCAGTTTCTACTATTGCGTCGTATGCAGCTTGGAGGCGTGTCCAAAAATTGTCAATAGATTTATTTTTTATTTCTAGTACCGATTCAGAGTTGTCCTGAATTGGTAAAGATGCAAATCGAGTGCAGTATTTAATCAAGCTGTAACTCTCGGAAATGAATTTATTATAAGAAATGTCCCTCCCCCTTTTTTGCTTTGTAACACCTTGCTTAGAGCGTGTAGCTTCAGCAGGTGTACATAGGCTTTTATCGTCATTAATCATTTTCGGAATTCTTAAGAATTCTGCTTTAGATTCTTTAGAAAATTTTAATTAATAAAATATATATGTATATTTTATTATAATAGAGATATATGGTACCGAAAACTCTTTTCAACAAATAAGAGTTGATATTGCCGAAAAATCGGATGAGTAAAATATACGAGCTGTCCGATAAATAACCGACCTCAACGTGAAGCTAGCGGCACATCTGAAAAAAAAGTTTCTACTTCAAATTGTGCATATTATAATAGCTGCTCGCCAAAATTTCAGAAATTTATCTTGCGCAATTATCTGTTGACAGTCGTTTTTGTGAGTCTATTTCGGTGATTTCCCCAAAATGGAAAAAATTGAATATCGAGCTGTAATTATATTTTTATTTTTGAAAGGCAATACGCCTTCACAAATCAAAGATGAGTTGGACTCTGTATATGGTGACTCTGCACCATCGTTTACCACCGTAAAATTTTGGGCAGCTGAATTTAAACGTGGTCGCAGGAGCTTGGAAGATGATGAACGTCCTGGGCGTCCAAAAACTGTAACCACTAACGATAACATCGCTAAAGTTCATCAATTGGTACTAGACGACCGCCGGATTAAAGTTAGGGAAATAGCTGAGATCATGAAGATGTCAAAAGAAACTGTTTGTCACATATTAAACCAAGATTTGGGCATGAGAAAGCTGTCCGCGCGAATTACGATTTTCTGTGAATAGCACAGAAAATGTTTTAAATGAATCAAACTCCGGTTTTACCGTACAGTGCGGCTTGCCGTCCAGTTTATTATTAATTCTCTTATTCTTTATACAAATCTTACTTGCTACATTTACTTGAAGCCGTTGTGCTGACTTGACATTCCTCAGCATCAACGACCCGGCATAACTTAAATAAACATATCAAATAAAAACAATGGTATTTGATTTCATTTGGAATTTAAAATATATGCTTGTTTATGCATATTATATATTTATGCATGTATGTAGTTGAATCTGAAGATTCAACTTACATTTTGTAGGAATAAAAAAAATACTTAAAAAATACTTGTCTTTTTTTTGACAGTGGTGGAGTCGTTTGACGACGCAACTCCCCCAGCGTTACTGTTTGAACTCTCCTGAGTTCCTGTATTCACAATTTTTATTTTTGTTGTTTTTTTCTTTAATATTATTATTAGGATTGCTATTACTACCATTACAATGATTATTAGTGTTATATTAATACCATACGAAACATTTTTATGGTATTTTAATTCTGTAATTTCTTTTATATTTTCTATATTTTTTATTGCAATATCATTGAATGTTAATTTTGGAGAATAACTTTGATTTAATTTTTCGGCAGGGTATATAATTGTATGAATATATTCCGTCTTATTATTTTTAAATTCTTGTTTTAAAATTTCCATTTTGCAATTTACAAATTTGATTATATAGTTATTTTTTAATACAATTTTTCTGTCGTCGCAGTTTTGTTTTATTACATCATTTTTTGCATTTCTTATTAATATTGTGTCATCGTTTATTTCTTGTATTGATGTTTTGTTATTATATTTAAATTCGCAAGTATTTGAAAATATGCAACTTTTACTCAATTTTAGATTTTTAAATGCTTTATTTTCTACATAATCAAAATAGTTTTCGCCAATTTTTATAACGAATTTTTCTTTTTCAATAATCTGTAATTTATTTCTATTTGGCATTGGGGTTATTAATTGAATCTTAGTTTGAAAAAATGTTCTTGGTATCTGAATTGCGAATATTATTGTATCGTTTCTGTATACTACTACCCCTACTTTTGATAATTTTAGTTTGTAAAAATCAATCTCATATTTTTCAATTTCTTCCCTAGTTAGCATACTTGGATGTACCATATTGTATTTAGCAGCCGCTATATTATTTTGTATTTCCTGAACTTTACTTTCTATGAATTTTAGTTTATTCATTTCATCATTATACAAAATTTGTCTTTCAATTCTATTTTCCTCTTTGTTTATTATATTTAAAGTTTCTATTATTTGTTTCCTATCTGAATCTATAGTTCCTTTTAATAAGTTTAGTGATCTATTTAAATGTTCATTAATTACTATTTGTTTATTTAAATTTACAATGGCATTATGGCCATTTTCTTCAATAATTTTTAAATGGTTCAAAATGTCTTGTCTGTCATCATCATCCATGACTCCAAACATCCATTTATATGCTATTCCTCCTATATTTATCAATCCTCTTTTATTTCTCTTTTTGATATTTGGTGTTATAGATGTGATTTTTGCTTTTATATTTTTTATTTCATCAAACAAAATTTCTTTATTTTCAATATTTAGTTTCTCAATATTTTCTTTAACCTGATCAACTACGTCTGCTATCTTGTTCGGATTTATAGTATGTATGACTGTACTTATTTCGTTAACTATTTCTATGTCCGCTGTTTGTATAATTGTATACCCCGCATCTTCTATTATTGGTGTTATTTGCAAAAGTGCTGTTACCAATGATATGATTATTGTTAAAAAAATAATTATTATCGTCATCTGTAAAAGTAAAAATGTATAACCGTTTTAAGTTTTGATTTAAAAAAAAATTAAATTGGATTTTAGTCGCCTCTTACGACAGGCATCTCTTACCATGGGTATATTCTAGAAAGACCCCTTACCCACTGGGGTAAAAAAAATCATGTATATATATGTAGGAAAAAAAATTAAATGTTATTATCTCCATTAAATGCCCTTAGACTGAATGAATCGTCATCATTCTCATTTGGATTTTCTATATTTGCCAATTTCATTGGTCTTTTTATATTTGCCGGATGAACGTTTTGTAAGGGAAATATTCTGAAATATGGTAGGTCTTTATGCCTTACTCTTTTGTAGTTTTTAATTGGTCCTGTTTGTCTGTTTTCTATATATTCTTCTCTGTTTTGATTTAATTTGGCTATTGTTTTCTGTTTTACTGTATTTATTCTATCTTGTAATATGGATGGACAAATGTTTTCTTTGGCGTCCCTTGGAGAACATTTGATAGTTGAGTGGTACCTATCGTTATAGTTGCATATAACAATTTGTATCCTCATTTCTGTTGAAAGACTAGAATCCTCAATTCCTGTTAGTTTTTCCAACAGGGTTGAGTGCAGTCTCTCAATGTCTGCATTTCCTGTGTGGCTATTTGGTTTTGTGTGGTGGACTTCTACATTTTCGTCATTTAAATATTTTATTAATTGTTCTGCTCTAAACTCATTATCCATAATAATTTTTTTAGGTTTACCGAATTTCGCAAAATGTTCCATAATTATTGTCTTTTTAGCTCTCCAGTTTCTGTCTGTTATTCTATAAGCCGCTGCGAATTTTGTTAATTTATCAATTACTGTTACAAATGATTGCTTATTGAAATGAAATATATCTACATGAAGTATCTCATTTTTATTGGTTGGAGTTTCAGTTAGGTGAAATTTAGGTTTAATGGGTTTCCTATCGTATTTGATTTGTTGGCATTTTTGGCAATTATTTATTATCAATTGTATTTCTTCTTTGAATTTTGGAAAATATATTTTATCTTTTAATGTATTATAGGTTTCATTTATGCCACTATGCATAGATTCTTTTGTATGGTATAGTGATATTTGCTTATGTAATTCTTCTTCTTCTTCTATTTCTGAGGCTCTTTTTGTGCATTTTATAAATTTTAAACTTCTATCTTGAGCAAACATTTCAATAAGTAGTTTTTGTATTTTATGGTAATCTGCTTCAGATACTTCTGAAAATATTCCTACTATTCCGTTTCCTTTTATATATTTTTTTAATGTTTCCTTGTTCTCTTCTTTTTCATCCATTGGGTTTATTTCAATTATTTTTCTTCCATGGAGTCTTTGCATTTGCTCTTTTTGTCTATATGTTAATATAATTTGAATTTTATATTTATTTACAATTTCTTCTTTAATTGGAAAGTGTTCAAGCAGTTCTTCATCTGCTGAATGAATTGTTTCTGACAATGCTAAGTTTGATTCATTGTCGTTACCTTCTTTTATTTTTGGTGAGTTTTCAATTCGACTCAAGAAATCAGCTAAACATTATTTTTTCCATTTAAATATTGTATTTCAAAGTTGTATTCTTGCAATTTCAATAACCATCTCTGATGGCGTTGAGAAAATTCTTTTCCTTTATATTTATTAACAAGATATTTGATCGGACAGTGATCAGTTATTATTTTAAATTTATTGCCATATATATATGGTCGAAAATATGTAATAGAGAAAATTACCGCTAAAATTCTTTGTCTGTAGTTGAATATTTTTGCTCATGATTATTTAGAGTTCTTGAAATGTAGCATACTGGTTGGCCTTGCTGTGAAAGCACTGCTCCAATAGCATAGTCACTAGCATCAGTTGTGATACTGAATTCTTTGTCGTACTCTGGGAATTTGAGAGTTGGATGAGATGAAATGAGTGCTTTTAAATTTTCAAAGCTTTCAATATATTGTGGATCTTTAGCGTTTATTTTATTGCCCTTTTTCAAATATTTTATCATGGGGTAAGCTATTTTAGAATAATCTTTTATGAATTTTCGATAATAGCCCGTTGCTCCTAAAAATCCTTTTAACTGTTTCTCAGTTTTTGGTATTGGTAGCTTTTGAATTGCTATAATTTTATCTGGATTAGGCTTGATGCCTTCTTTTGTTAAAATGTGTCCTAGGAATGTAGTTTCTCTTTGAAGAAAACTGCATTTATCTGCCTGTATTTTTAATTTATTCTCTTGTAGTTTCAAAAAAATTTTTCTTAATGAGTCTATGTGCTCTTCTAATGAAGTTGAAAAAATTAATATGTCATCTAAATATACGACACATATTTTATTTATATATTCCCTCAATATGTCATTCATAAATCTCTGAAAAGTAGCTGGGGCATTTTTCAACCCGAAAGGCATTCGGACGTATTCATATAGTCCTGCCGGAGTGACAAAAGCTGTTTTCTGGATGTCCCTTTCTGCCATTAAAATCTGATGGTAACCTTTTGCTAGATCTATTGTGCTAAAGTACTGTGCTTTGCCCAATTTATCTAAGATTCCATCGATATTCGGTAGAGGATACTTATCGTCTACAGTCAATTGGTTTATCCTCCTATAATCAACCACTAGCCTGAATTTTTGTATTCCTGACTTATCTATCTTTTTCGGTATTATTAGAATAGGTGAGCTATATCTACTGTGACTTTTTCTTATTATCCCTTGCTCTTCTAATTCAGAAATCTGTCTTCTTACTTCTTCTTCATGTTTTGGAGGTAATCTATAAATTCTTGAGTTTATTTGTTGATCCGTAACTGTTTTAATTTCATGAACTACTGCTTTTGCATTTGTGAGTTTGTCCCCTTCTTTATAGATAAGTTTATTGAAATGCTTTAATAATTTTTCGATTTCCTTTTTCTCATTTGATTTTAAATGATCGAGGTTGATGTTCTTTACTTCACTTATATCTAATGAATAAACTTGCTCTTGCATAGTTTTCATATAGAATGGAAGATTCACACCATTTTTCAAAATTATTGTCATTTTTTCGATATCAATAGTTTTAACATTTTTAAAAAGGAAATCATTTCCTATTAACAAATCATATGGTTTATTAAAATCCATTAATAACCATCTCATTTTTGCGTTTTCCGGGTATTTAAATTCTTTCGGACAAGGGCTTTTTACCTTAACATTTGGCGTTTTAATTATCCCGTTTAAAGTATTCACCAAAGTGCTTTCACTTTCAAGCACTGGTAATTTGAATTTTTCGAAACTCGATTTTTTCATTATATTTATGGTTGATCCTGGGTCGACCAAAGCATAAAATTTTTTCTCAAAAAATGTTAATATTATTATAATTTTGTTTAATGATTCCGAGGCTAATTTGTAAAAAACTCCTCGTTCGTGTTTGATTCTTGTGGATCACCTCTCCTACTCATTGTGTCCACGTCCATGGGTTCTGGTCCCCTATTTTGTACTTGTTGTCTAGTATTTACTGAATTTCTTTGCTGTTGTGAATAATTATACTGATTTTGATTTGTTCGAACTTGTTCTGAATAGTTTGTACGATTTTGCCATCGAGGCTGTCTTGTTTGATTGGATTGTTGTCGATGAAGGTTTATTTGACGTTGTCCGGATTGTGGACGATACTGTTGTTCAGAAAAATTTTGATTTTGTGAACGATATTGTCCTGAATAAAAATTTTTGTTGTTAACACCAATATTTTTGGTATTAGCTTGAAAGTTGTTTCCCCCTTTTTTTAGATAAGGATTTAGATTGCCTTCATCCAACCCAATAAATTTATAAATTTCATTCGCCATTTCCGTTAATGATGTGACCGATTGCACTGTATATGCGAATGTCCCTGATGCTAATTGTTTTATTCGCTGAATTAGCATCCCTGAAAAAATTTCTCTCATAGTGTCACCATTTTCGCTTAGTGCACTATATTCTGTTATGTCATCCACGATTTCGTTTAATCTTTTACTTAATTCAGCTATACTATTTACTTTCAGAATCGAAATTTCTTTCGTGATCATCAATTGATTTTTTGTGGGTCTATAATGTTGCCTTAATTTAGTTTTACAACTTTCCCAATTTTCAGGTGGGTTTATTTGCAAAAAATTTTTTGCTGATCCACCAATTTTCAAATCATAAATAACCCTGAATACTATTTCTTCCTGTCCTACATAGTCCCTTCGTACCCTGTCAACTGCTTCAATGAAAGATGGCAATTTTTTTACAATTCCTTCAAAGGGAGATACATATCTTAAGTCTTTTTCGACTCTTTGCCTAATTGTAAGTTGATTTATTGCTGCATTTTGTGCAGCTATCTGTGTTAAAGATGCCAAGCATCGAGTTAGCATTTCTATTTGCTCTGCCATGTTTTTTATTTTTAATTTTTATTTTATTTTTGCAACAAAAATTATAAAACAATTGCAACTCTGTTAGCTTGTTTCTTTTCTCGTTTGTTCGTTTCTTTTTCTAACTTTATTGTTTTTGAATTGATTGAAACATTTAGTGAGTATAATTTCTGCGTTGACTATTTTTTTTTCTTTTTTTTTTTTACAAAGAAAGTAATGACTTCAAATAAAACTACTACTTAAATTATTAATTGAATATTATTTTACCTTGCTGTTGGTGCTGCTGTTTTTGTTGTTGTTTTGTTGTTACTGTTGTTACTGTTACTGGTGTCGTTGTTGTTGTTAATGTTGTCGTTGTTAAATTATTAGTTGAATATTATTTTACCTTGCTGTTGGTGCTGCTGGTTTTGTTGTTGTTTTGTTGTTACTGCTACTGGTGTCGTTGTTATTGTTAATGTTGTTGCTGTTTTTGTTGAGTTTGCTGCTACCCCTGTTGTTGTTCTTGCCTCACTTTTACTCCAAATTCTTGCTTATTTTTAAAATTTTTATTTTTTTAAATATTTTTATTTGCTGAATAAGAATTGTTTCACCTTTCAATTTGATCGCGGAAAGTTATTAATGTTTCTATATTTATTTATTACTTTCAATGCTTTTTTTTCATATTTTTATTTGCTGAAGAAGAATTGTTTCACCTTTCAATTTTATCACGGAAAGTTATTAATGTTTCTATATTTATTTTTTTACTTTTAATCCGTTTTTTTTTTCATATATTTATTTGCGTTCAATTTTCGGTCGCGGTCAAACAAAAACTTGGTTCGAACAAAAGCCGACTGCGCCAATTACGATTTTCTGTGGCATAAGCACAGAAAATGTTTTAAATGAATAAAACTCCGGTTTTACCGTACAGTGCGGCTTGCCGTCCAGTTTATTATTAATTCTCTTATTCTTTATACAAATCTTACTTGCTACATTTACTTGAAGCCGTTGTGCTGACTTGACATTCCTCAGCATCAACGACCCGGCATAACTTAAATAAACATATCAAATAAAAACAATGGTATTTGATTTCATTTGGAATTTAAAATATATGCTTGTTTATGCATATTATATATTTATGCATGTATGTAGTTGAATCTGAAGATTCAACTTACATTTTGTAGGAATAAAAAAAATACTTAAAAAATACTTGTCTTTTTTTTGACAGTGGTGGAGTCGTTTGACGACGCAACTCGCGTTGGGTGCCGCGTTTGCTTACGCTAGACCACAAACGTGCTCGCATGAACATTTCCAGCGCTCTGTTGGCTCAGTTTAGAGGCAATAAGACCGAGTTTTAGCGCCGATTGATAACTGTAGACGAAACTTGGATTCATCATTATACGCCCGAAACAAAAAACCAATCTAAACAGTGGATTGAAAAGGGGGAACCAGCCCAAAAAAACCTAAAGCTGTGTATTCGGCTGGGAAAGTGATGGCGAGTGTTTTTGGGACAGCCATGGAATTATTTTTATCGACTATCTTGAAAAAGGAAAAACTATAACAGGAGCATACTACGCATCATTATTGGACAAGCTAAAGGAAGAAATTTCAAAAAATCGGCCACATTTGCAAAAAAAGAAAGTCTTGTTCCACCAAGACAACGCACCATCTCACACCTCAACAGTCGCCATGGCGAAAATCCACGAATTGCGGTTCGAACTGCTTGACCATCCACCTTATTCACCGGATCTAGCACCAAGCGACTTTTTTTTGTTTCCTCAACTTAAAACTGCGCTCGGCGGCCAGAGATTTTCGTCAAATGAGGAGGCAATCTCTTTCGTGAACTCGTATTTTGCAGACAAAGACGCCAAGTACTATTTGGAAGGGTTGCAGAGATGGGAGCATCGCTGGGAGAAGTGTGTGGAGTTACAAGGAGACTATGAAGAAAAAAAAAAAAAAATTTTGAAAAAGTCGCGTGCATCATGGTTAGGTCGGTTATTTATCGGACAGCCCTCGTGTATGTTACCGAACGCTCTTTTCAAAAAATAAGAGCTTTTATTTCCGCAAAAGAATATAATAATGCGTTTATCGCTTGTATTTATCTCGTTCGTCGAACCTTTTTTTTATTTATTTTCGAAAAATTATTATAATTTTTTTTTTTTGGATTTATTCGTATACCCTTGTATCAGTGCGCACTGAAACTAGGTCAATATCCTTTGTAAATATAGTATGCGTTAAATAAAATATGTGCAAATATGCTTGTTCTTGTTTGACAAGGAACAAGAGAAAAAATTAAGAAATCGCCACATTGGACTTTCAATACATGTATGCATGTATGTATGTACAAAGGTAATTAGTATGATATATTTAATTTCCAACCAATACTATTCGATTTTCTGCACCGTTTATTTATTATTATTATATTTTTTTGTCTTATTTAATTGTATCCTATGTTTATAGGTATACTCAAACGCTTGTATATACGGCAATATGTATAGTATATAAAACAATTCGCATTTATGTGTTCGCGGTTGTATACTCGCGTTTAGAAATATGCGCTAAAGCGCTAATGTATGTATATTTATATTCTTGTAGGTAGGTATATTTATACGGATATATATATGTACAATAGGTCGGGTCGATCTAAAAATCGCTCATCGCTCTGTGAAAATCGTATTTTAGGGATCAAAATAAGAAATTTTGCCGAAGGAACCATACATCTAAAACGAATTTTGATGTCCCCAATTTGGGTCGAACTTTTGGGTAGGGGTAAATTTTGAAAAATCCCACTTTGACCCATTTAGAGTGCTCCAATCGAGTCCAAATGTATGACCGACCTCCACTAACTTTGAACGGCCGATCCAACCTTGCCAGTGGCACACCCCCTGGAACTCCCCTGGGGGGTTCTGCATACAATCATTTCAAAAAATCACCATTTTTGGCCTTTACATGAAAAAATCAGCTAAATGGATATGTTTTTTCTTCATTTTTATTTATTTATTTATAATAATATCTATTTTTTCTCTTAAGAAATTTATTTAGTCAGAACATATGTAAATGAAAAAATTAATTTAAGTGAGTTATAGAAAAGACACTAAAAAAAAATATTGTTTGAAGTCTTTTTTACTTTCAAGTCTGGGCAATTTCGCACGGCTTTCATTTAATTATAAATTCAACCAGAATTCTTAAATTTGCATCTGGATTTTCCGTTGTCACATATAATCGCAATAATCTAGCGGCCTTGGTGAGCCACCGAGAATGTACGATTTTCCCTGGTTTGATGTTAGCCAGATCCACCGGAACCACGCCGCTAGAAATTGCATGGGCCATGTCGTATCGAATCGGTGAAAAATTCTTTTTTTTCTGGAGCAGGGGCATATTTTGCAACTCAATTTTCTGGAAGCCGTCCACCACTTAAAATATATAATATTAAAATAATTAAAAATGGTTGACAATTATAATAAATGAGTGATAGCAATAACTTACCGGAAGAGTTTCATAAGTTTCGATTTGACGGCTCAGTTTTTCATAAGTTTCGATTTGACGGCTCAGTTTTCCGGTTGCCGATCTTGGTCCAGTGCTGGTTGATTTATCCAAAGCTTCAAACAAATGCCGAAACGGAAGTTCGTTGAAGTGTAGAAGGCAAACAAACCAATGCAATGGTCTTTTTAACAGCAATTCGAATCGTCGTATAACTCCACCGTGTGGGCCAGTGTTTGTTGGCTCACCGTCAGTGCATATTCCAATTAATGTATCTAGTGATATATTTTTATCGTTGAAAAACCCATTTCATTTGGTTGTTTTGTATTCAGCGGTTTCATGTTCCAGTCTTACGTAACCAATCAATTCAGAAATGGGTTCTCTCAAAATAACAAAATGAGGTTCTTTTACCATCCTAGTATGATACTTCTCATCAATTTTATCTAAAATTAAGATGTTAAAGTATCATATTTTCTGCCATCGAATGAAAACGCTAACAAATTGGTATCATCTAACCGTTTGCGAAGCACTTCTTGTCTGCATTTCTCTTTTTCTCTGCGAACTTTCGATTTATCCATGATGAGAGGTTTCCTATGCTTATCTTTATTTTAAAATCTTGCAAAAGAGCTCTTCCCAATGCTGATGCTACTCTGTCAGGCACACCAAATCTGTCACATACCAAGGCAAAGTTAAAACAATCGTATCTCTCTGTGTATTGTGAACTTGCGCTTCTATCCATATCTTCTTGAACCGGTGGCGGTGCGTATGTTGAATCATCAGGATCTTGGTATGTTGGCATTGATGACATAGACGTTGCTCCTCGCTCTTCAGTTTCCATCATAAATGCATTCATTGTTAGCCTTCTCTGATTATGTTGATCGTGCATGAACTCTTTGAGGCGTTCGGGAACCCAGCCGCATGCACATGGAGCTGCCTTCAAATCGCATTTACATGTTTCAATGTAAAAAAATGTTTCCAGAGATTTTACATACTCTGTAAATTGTTGGGTGTTGTTTCTTCTCTTGATTTGCTCTTGATACTTGTCAAGCAATTTATTCAATTTATTACATACACTTTTTTTCAGCATTATTTCCATACCAAGTTTTTCCCAAATTCCAATCAACTTATCTTGTACTTGAATAGTGAATGATTTATGGGAAAACTTTTTTTGTTCTATTTTAGCACGTTCGCTTAAGTAAAAATAATATCTCAAGATATCCAGATGGGTTGGTAAATTAAGATCAGTCAAATCAGTAGACACACCAAAAACAGTAACATCATGCTTGGGTATATGACTCATTGGGTTTTCGATAGTTGTTGATGTAGTTGCTTCATCTTGCGGTGTAGAGGATGGCGGATTCTTTGTAAACTTTTTGATTTGGAATGGTCACTTCACTTATTATTTTTTTTGAAATACCATAGTGGTTATTGCTTTAGTTCTCCTCACTTTCAGAGGTAATAAGAATGAAATGGTAATTTCAATTCTATTTCAAAATTTGCCCCTACCCAAAAGTTCGACCCAAATTGGGGGACATCAGAATTCGTTTCAGTATGGTTCCTTCGGCAAAGTTTCTTATTTTGATCCCTAGAATATGATTTTCATAGACCAATGGGCGATTTTTTTGCCTCCCCACAAATCGATCCGGTTTAGTATACATAAATGTTAATATTTAAAATCTAGTCTAAAACAATTACTAAATGTTTGTAAAAAATATTATTAGAAGGAAAATTTAGTTTTTAATGTATATTTAAATAGTAATATTTAGTAAATAATCCCAAATAATTACTGGCAATTTGTTAAAATAGAAAGGAAAAATATAACTGTTATGTATAAACATGTAAACTTTTATTTATAAGGAAAATGAGTAATAAGACAGTCCGTGGTAACCAAATAATAACAAAACAAATAACCTATAGCATAGAAAGAGCGAGTAAGCTAATCACACCGACGTGTAGTGCAAAAGGAGAAATTTTTTAATTTTTTTCCAGAGGCTACAACAAAAGTAACCTATCGTTACCTAAATTTTACCGTCTTGTAGCGTTATTTTTAAAAAATCAATTGAGCTATTACCCTGCAAGACGGAGGTAATAGATTGCTCAAACACATTCAAACACTTCAGCAGTTCATCAACAGTGTTACATTTTGTGCAATTTTCGATTGAAAAGAAGAAGGAGAAAGCGTAAATATAAAAGAGAAAAAGAGCTTATCGAAATATTAATTTATTAAAGAGAAAAGGCGATACACAATTTTCCAAGAAGAAGAATTAATAACAGAAGATGGGAAATGCGCAATAGTTTGTAATAGTAGTATATAGTTCGTTAGTTTTGGCATTGCAGCAAGAAAGCTCTTGTTTGATAAATACTTTAATTACGAAAAATTATTTCAAATATACCTATATATAGGAATCATGGCGATATTTTTAACTAAAACTTTCTTTTTTCCAGATTAACAAGCCGAAAAAAATGATTGGAATAAGTTTACAAAAACGATTAGACATTGCTCGCGGTGATATCACATGCTGAACACAATGACCGCGACAGAATGCAAACGACATCTGTCAAATATTAAAATACACACGTTCTTATGGACACAGTTATTTTGATAGCTGCACGACTACACAACTGCAGGCCGACAGTTATCGCTCCCGCTAACTCCAATATATTCTTACATTTGCCAACGACAGTAGAGTTAAAGGTAGAGAGATGAGGTAGAGTGCTGATGCCACCAATATGTGAGATGTAAAATTATTCACATCTCTAACAAACTTGACGTTATTTTACAAATAAAAGCATAAAATAGCTCTATTATAGCTCTTTTATAACTTGTAATAACAATTGATGATTTAAGACAAAAATATTTACCTATTTACTTATTTTTTGCACAACAAATTTCACTTTGAACAAAATATTAAAATTTCATTGAAGTGAAAGGTATTAGTATGGCCACAACGAAATTGTGCACATGCAAAATGGAGAGCTGTGTTGTCTTGTGTACATGCCGGCTGCCTTCTCACAAGTGTTCATGTCGTAGGATTCACAACGCCATTTTCCGTTCACTGACGTGCTGCTGCAGTCTATCGCGGTCATTGTGTTCAACACATCACACGATATCTGTTTAAAGTTAGTGCACTTAACCCATTAGGTTCCAATGTTCCCATTTGGGAATTTGTACAAAAAAACAAAATTTTATCGAAAATCACGCATATATCGAACTACCAACAAGACAATGTTGTGACCTCAGTATATACTGTGCCTTCGACAAAACGTGAGCTTCAGCCATTGGTTGCCCGTGACAGCGGAGATTTCGCATGAAGCAATAAGTGTACGCATTTATAGCAGAAATAGCCAAAAACGTAGAATCGTGGCCAGTGCCAGCTGATACGACTTATCTTATGGGCGCCCAATGTAAGTGAACAGTGAAAAACGCTACTCTCTTCTCTCTTTGCCGTAGGATGCCGTGCGAAACCACGGCATTTAGATTTTTGCCGTAGAAACGTGTTAGCTGATTGCTCTCTCATAACGTAGGGTTGCCAATATCGATATACTGTAGTAATTATAAAAGTTGTCTTCAATATGTTTGAAATTTTCTTAAAATAACTCAAAATCAGAGTCAAATGCTATTATTTATAAATATATGAACTATTTTTAGTAGTTTGTTTTCAGTTTTGATATTTTATATTATATAAAATTGTAATTAAAACATATATGTGTACAAAACTATATATGCGTATTGAGCAATGGCAACTTTTAAAACCTTTTGCTCGCTAAGGAAGGAAAAGGAAGGAAGGCAGTAGCGTTTTTTGTTGTTTCTGCGATTACATACAAAGCTGTGTGTAGACAAATTTACAAATATTATACGTATGGTCTGTCATATAATATGCGCGACTGCTTGGTCATTTAATATGTCATCAAACATACATACATACGACGTGTGTTCAAAAAGTATAGCTAATTTTGAATTTTCGCGGGTTACATATATTCGAATTTCGAATTTTTTGTGGCGTTATGTTGGTACTCATGTCTCTCACTTATGCCGACAAGCTCGGCCATTTTGAATTTTCATTTAATTGTTGACAGCTGCTCAGTTAATAAATATGTAAGCATATAACTTATTAAACCTACATTAATTAAGTATTTAGACCAGTGTTGTCCAACGTGACTGTGTGCACGTTATGCTTGTGTTGGTTATTCTAGCGTCAACTGATCGCAAAATTCTGCTTTGCTTGCCTACGAAGTTGAATACAGTAGCACAATCGTGCTTTCACAGACACTTGTCGCGACATGTTGGTGTGAGGTGTCTGGCACTGTCCGTGCGCTATTGTGCGCATAGGCCGTGGACAACGCTGATTTAGATAATAATGCATGCATGTCTTTATTATATATTTCCAAAGATGTTAAGGAATTCGTCATGAAATGCTTCAATTTGTACGTGCATGCTTGTGTGCTTTGATATAAAATATATAGAAAATATATATACATAGGTATGTATATATATAAATTAAATGGACAGTCGTTTGCGCATTGTAAATATGCGAATCTATAAGCGTACATTCCTTAACATTGGAAAACGCAAAACTTTTCTCATTTAACCCTTTCAGCCCCGAAGTTGCTTATAAGCAACTTCTATATATGTTTGACATCGTTTAAAAAGTCCTTTGGGGCTGAAAGGGTTAAAGCTTAGTATCCAGCATAGATAACTTGATCAGAATCTCTTTTCTTGCTCTCTCGCTTGTCAGCTGGCAGGGCACCCAGATCTGTTTTCTGAGCTGGCAACAAAACACAAACAGGGTGCCGCCAATCAGCAGTTAGTCAAGAAGGCGGGATGCCAGAAGAGCAGCGCTATAATTACTTGACGAAATCAATGTGAAATGAAATTTCATTGAACTGTGCGAACATATTTTGGCAAAATAAATGTTTATGTAAATTAATTAATGCTTTTGCATTTTAGCATTTATATATGTATGCATTTTCAAAGTGTTTAATTTAGTGTTTTGTATAATTTATAATATACTCAATCTAATATTTTTCAGCAGTGGCATCATTTGCAAATGTTATAAAAAATGTGAGTTTTGACAGCTCTCTCTCGAACCAAAGAGTCTCTTATCAAGTTATCTATGGTATCCATATATCGAACAGCCGATAACCAGTTACGTATTCTCACATTTCTATGCTTATAATCAGCTGTTCTTGATGATCTCCAATGATCACGTGTACAGTAGCAAGCAAATATTTTCAAAAGTGGTACCTTTTTCTTTTCTTCGGGTTTTTTTCGCTAAATTTGTTTATTTTAACAATAAAATCCATGTGTAATCTTTTTTTATTGTGCTATATTGTGACGTAAGTAAATAAAATAAACAGTTTTTTTATTGAGCAAATTTCTTGAATGTTTTTGATACCGATGAATTTGTAATGTTCCCAATTGGGAGTATTGGTCCCTATGTCGAAATTGTGTTAACATTTTCCCTTGTCGTTTTAGACTGAAATTGTATGTTCAGCCAAAGAGCTCTAAAATTTCATGAAATTGAGGGATTTTTAGAAGAAATTCTCGAAGACGTAGAGTTGGGTGACGAAAGCACTATTTATATAGTGCATCTGCCACCAGATGCTGATAGTCTGACTGATTGCGAAGATGTTGATGAAGACAACCTCGATGAAGTTTTAGAACTGAAGGACGTAACTGGCGAAGTAGAAATTCACTTTACGGAAAGAAAACAAGATATCGCCTTCTCACCAAATACAACTTCAAAACGATAAAATCTGGATGAAAAAAATTCAGCCAGCAAAACTAGATCATCACGTTGGACTCCTACTGATGCGACCTAAAGTCAAAATTTTTCATCGTCTGAACGTTGCGAAAATAGCAAAGCAAGTATTCGAGAAGAGTTTCAACAAAAAGAGCCATTCGAAATTTTTGAGTTCTTTTTTGACGATATGCTAGTACAACACGTAGTTAAAGAAAGTGTGCGCTATGCACACCATAACAATTTTCATGGTTTTTCCCTTTCTTCAGAGAGTTTTCGTAAATTTTTAGGCATATTGATTTTTACATCATACCACAGTTTACCATCTGAAAAGATGTATTGGTGCACTGACGATGACGTTGATATACAAATTGTAAGAAACTGTATGCCGAAAAACAGATACCTTGAAATCAAGAGATTTTTGCACTTTGCTAACAACGATAACATTGGCAACGGTCTTCCTGAAAAGGACTTCAAAATTAAGCCGTTGATAGAAAAACCCAACAAAAATTTTTTGAAACTCAACGTGTTTACAAAACAATTGTTTATAGATTAGCAGATGGTACGATATTACGGAGATCACTTCCCAAATGAATTTATTAAAGGAAAGCCAATACGTTTTGGGTTGAAACAGTGGAGAAACTGGGTTTTGTTACCATATTGAACTGTATCAAGGAAAAAGAGATCCTGTTGAGAAGAATTTGACAAGTGTGGGAGAAAAGGTCATAACTTCAATGGTTAATCATCTGGAGAATCCTGAAGACCACGAACTATATTTTGACAATTTCTTTTCAAGTTTCAGACTGATTTCACTTCTAAGTAAGAACAAGTAAAGAAGGGCTAAGTTCTGGTGTCACCGAATATTTTATACTCTCGCATGATAAAGTGATAATCGAGAATTCAAAATAGCGTTATATTGGAAGAAGGGGTGGTTGTGATCCGATTTCACCCATATTTCGTACATATCATCGGGGTGTTAAGAAAATATTATATACCGAATTTCATTGAAATCGATCGAGTAGTTCCTGAGATATGGTTTTTGGTCCATAAGTGGGCGACGCCACGCCCATTTTCGATTTTTAAAAAAAAGCTTGGGTGCAGCTAGCTTCCTGCCATTTCCTCCGTAAAATTTAGTGTTTCTGGCGTTTTTTGTTAGTCGGTTAACGTACTTTTAGTGATTTTCAACATAACCTTTGTATGGGAGGTGGGCGTGGTTATTATCCAATTTCTTCCATTTTTGAAATGTATATGGAAATGCCTGAAGGAAACAACTCTATAGAGTTTGGTTGACATAGCTATAGTAGTTTCCGAGATATGTACAAAAAACTTAGTAGGGGGCGGGGCCACGCCCACTTTTCCAAAAAAGTCCAAACATGACCCTCCCTAATGCGATCCTTTGTGCCAAATTTCACTTTAATATCTTTATTTATGGCTTAGTTATAACACTTTGTAGGTTTTCGGTTTCCGCCATTTTGTGGGCGTGGCAGTGGGCCGATTTTGCCCATCTTCGAACTTAACCTTCTTATGGAGCCAAGAAATACGTGTACTAAGTTTAATGAGATATCTCAATTTTTACTCAAGTTACAGCTTGCACGGACGCACGGACGAACGGACGGACAGACAGACATCCGGATTTCAACTCTACTCGTCACCCTGATCACTTTGGTATATATAACTCTATATCTGACTCTTTTAGTTTTAGGACTTACAAACAACCGTTATGTGAACAAAACTATAATACTCTCCTTACCAACTTTGTTGCGAGAGTATAAAAATGTGAGTGCCACCGGAACAGCCAGATTCAATCGTCTTAATAAGTGTCCTATAAAAACAGATGACGCTATGAAAAAAGAACCTCGAGGCGCTGTTGATTATAGATTTAACAAAAATAGTGAAGTACTAGTTGTCTCATGGAATGATAATAGATGTGTAAAAGTTATTAGCAATCACATAAATATACTTATATCCAATGCTACCGGTTCAAAAATACTGCGAAAAGGACAAAAAGTATGTCGAAGTACTTCAGCCTAATGTAATATCACAATATAATAAGTACATGGGAGGTGTTGATAAGTTAGACAGGCATATTAATAAATACCCTGTAAAAATTAGAGGAAAAAAGTGGTATTTCAGGCTTTATACAAACTGTTTGGATATTTGTATGTACAATGATTCGTTTTATATAACATAAGTCATGAAAGGATTTCTTATCTTGACTTCATTCGTATGGTAGAGCAAAGCGATTTGCATTTACATTCTGATCTTTCAGATCCGAAAATACTTGGTCGCCCAGTTCGTACACTCAAACAAAACAGGACTATTACAAAACATGTTTTAGCTGCTATTCCAAATGGAAAACAAAAACGATGTGCGTTCTGTAAAAACAATTCACGTAAGATGTGTACTGAATGCGATCGAGGTATGCACGTTCATTGCTTTGTGGACTACCACAATATGATTTAAGTCTTATTTACCCAATGTTCCCATTTGGGAACTAACTATTTAGATGAAATAAAATATTTATATGATTTCTGAAAACCGAATATTGTGCGTTTGTCTCTTTATTTTGGACCAGACTAACAGAAAATGGGGAAAAAATTGCATAAAAAAGTTGAGACCTAATGGGTTAAAACAGAAACAGTGAGTAGCGTTGGAAAAAACTGAGCTTGTCACAAAAACCTTACAACTAACGAATTTTACTACTATAAACTTTTTTTTTCGTTACTTAAGTTACTCGATGGATATGTGGCAAATGTTTTGAGGCGCTATTCCAATAGCATTTAAAAAACTTTGAAGTACAAGGGATCGCTGGGTGAGTGTTTAACACCATACAAAGGATATATATGTACATAACTGGAATTGTAAAAGCATTTTATGAAATAAAGCTCCTGCTTTATGTTAGGGGTATGTCATTTTATTTGATTAGATGCTCCATTCCTTGTTCTCTCAGTATCTGCTCATATAATTTTTTGTTTTCTTTTTAGTAAGCTTAATTTTTTACATTTTAATATAGCGTAATATAATATAAATGACATACATATATATTGTTATTCCAAAGATACAAAGTATAGAAATGTAGTTCTTACAGGATGTTCTTAAAATGGCATTAGGAAAGCGTGTAATTTTTACTTGTTGTAATAATTTTCGAAATGTTAGTTGATTACATTTTGTTTGTTGTTATATATCACTATATAGTTAATCTTTTGTTTTATCTCAACCATAAGGATCCTAGAAAATCTAATGCTCTTTTAGTACTACGCGCTAAGAGTTGATACTTGAGGACTTCAATCTTATTAGTTAATGCTATGTCATCTAAGAATTCTGTCTCTGCGACTGTATGATCGCGCAAGTTAATACCACCAGTTCATATTACATGAACATATCTATTATTTGTCACAAATATGTAACATGACACTTAGGATCCATAAGGTCCGTCATAAGTGGATTGGATATGTAGTTTAGAATGAAATATGAAACATAGTACTTTGCCAATATGCAATTTATAGATTGTAAGATGAATCTTTCCACTTGGAACACATGGTCTTTCTAAAGGGGATTGTAGATGTACTTCCTAGAATGTAATATTAATATTTGTATCTAGGCTTAAGCACAATATTGTATTTAAGAAAACGTAATAAAGAAAACGAGGCAGTTACCCGTAGTTGCCTACGAAACTCAAAACCAAAAATTAATTTGCGTGTAGTGTAGTGTAGTAATATAGTTGTTAAGTTTACCATATGAAATAAATAATCTGTTTGTGTTAGAACGAATTTCCTTCCTTCTAAACTGGTGATGTTATAGCAGAAACAGCGAACACCGCAAAACCGCAGCCCGAATCAGTTGATACGACCTGTCCTATAATATCTGCGCGTTAGTTGTCGAATTATGGACTGAAGCTCGAGTATGTCGTTTCACTTGGGAGTGGCCAGAAACGAACAGCTCACGACTTCCTGTCTTTCACCAAGTATCCTCTGCGTAGTCTAAGAACATCCGTTTTAAGGGGAGCTAATATGAGAAGGCGAAACACCATGTACATAGGGTTGCGCGCTGGGTTTGGGACCCGCTACGTAAGAACAACACCCCCAATAAAAAATAAAAATCGGATGAGAGACCCCCTTTTGATGACGCACATGGCAAACGAAATAAAGACTACGATTTAAGGACATGCACCTGGAATGTCCGGTCCCTTAATTGTGAAGGTGCCACTGTCCAGCGGGTTGATGTCCTCGTTAGAGTGAAGGCTGACATCACTTCCGTCCGAGAAATGCGATGGACGGGCATGGACTGAGACGAGTGGGTCCATGTGGCATTTACTATAGTGGGCATATAAATGAGCACAAATTTGGTGTGTGATTCGAAGTGGGAGAAAGATTGCGTCGCTGAGTACTGCCATTCACTCCGGTGGATGAACGTTTGACCACAATCCGCATCAAAGCGAAGTTCTTGAACATATCGCTGATTTGCGCCCACGCCCCGACGGAAGAGAAGAACAATGTGACCAAAGAACCCTTTTATGAGCGCTTGGAGTGGATCTATGAGAGCATGCCTCAGCTTCTTTGTAAAATATGGTTGGACGAAAGTATGCCCAATGATTGGAATTTAAGTGTTCTCTGCCCAATCCACAAAAAAGAAGACCCCACAAAAAAAGGGAGACCTCACAATCTTTTTGTATCTGGTTTGCGTAAATATGAGTATTTAGAATATCGACATATACTTAGAGATATCTTGTATTTTTTATTTGAAAAATTTCCATTTGGTGTTTAAATGAGTTAAGCATCTGCCCACTTAATATAACACTTCCGATGGCACCATACTTATACATCACCACACAAAAGAACTCACCACACTTTTACATCAAAGCTGGGCGAAAGGATAGCGAACAAATTCGTTTTGATTCTTTCCGTTCTGCATTATGCCGCGTGAACAACATTCGATTGGATATTCGACACAACAAAGTTCCTACGCGGTAGAAACAATTTCGTGTCAATCCAGTTCCTGCGAGCGGCATCCTGTCTCAACTCAACAATTATTTAATTGAACACAACACCGTTCTAAATTCATGTATATGTATATATTTAAAATTCGATTGTATTTTAAATATTCAAAACATTAAAGTAATATTACACCAAATTACCCGCGCATTTTCATTTGCAATATTAATCGCGGGTGTAAGTGAATTTTGAGTAGCCTATCATTGAGGAGTTTAAACACTTAATGCTGGCGGTTTTCCTAGTATTTGCTTTCTTGGTTTTCTTTCATATTTATTTTCAGTACAATTGCTACAATTTTTTACTAGTTTTTCTGCGCCTTTTCTTAATGTCGGGCAGGATTCTGTTATTTCTTTGTATGTAGTTGTTTTTAGCATTTCTATGCGCTCTATTGTGTGTAAATTGTAATATATTCTCTCTGTCTTCTGTTTCAATTATATCTTTTATTTTGTAAAAATTATATCTTTTATTTTGTAAAAACTTTTGGGTACGTGGCAAAATTTGTCTTTATGTGTGAAAGTATGTCATGCCAAGTGTGCATGACTGAGTGAGATGCTGTCATTCTATTAAGTTTCATTACACGTTTCAGTGTCTCTATTAAGTATTCAATCGTAGAAAATTTTATTATAAAGCGTTTGTGTTTCGGAAAAGGTGTATCAGTTTCTAGTGAATCATCATCTGATTATATTAATTCAATTTGTATTTTGAAGGAATTAAAGGGTGATTTTATGTCTTTTTTATTCCTAATATCGGATGATTCCGCCCGTTGCATTGAGGCCTCGGAGGTATTATTGATTTGTCTTAAAAATGCGTTTGCGACCACATTTTCTTGTCCTGGTTTGTATTTATTTTAGCACCGCATTCCTGTATTCGATTTTTCCATCTTTTAAGTTTAGTATTCGGTTTCCTTTCCGAAACGGGAAAAATTAATAACTGGTGGTTTGTATAAACGATCGGCTATTCCGTGAGATAATTACTTCTGAAGTGTTCATTCTATGGCTAGCATCTCCTTCTCGTTGGTTGAATAATTCTGTTCTGTTTTTGTTAAAGATCTAGATATAAAGGCTATTGGGTTTTTACCTAAATTGAATACCGCACATATAGCATAATTGGTATCGTCTGTGGTTAAATGAAATCCTTTTTAAAATCTGGTTGGTATAGTTCTACCTGTTCCTTTAATTTATCTTTAATAGTATTCATTGCTTTAATTGCGTTACTATCTAGGTTTATTTTTATATTGGAGCTTTTGTTTTTCGAAATGCTACCGTTCCCTCCCCGTAAATTAATGGTTACTGGTTTACAAATCTGTGCGAAGTCTTTAAAGAATTTACGATAGTAGGAGGCTAACCTCAGAAAAAATCGAAAATTTTTTAGATTTTCCGGTATTGTATATCTATCTATAACTTCAATCTTTGACGGATCTACTGTAATCTGTTCGAATAATTTCCCTATTTCTTGTTTTTACAAAATCTTGATCAGCGTATGGGCAAGGATATTGCCTAACCCAGACTGGGTCGTTACTTTCAGTTCTAGTTTCTGCTTGAACTATATTTGTATATGACAAATGTTCATTTTTATAATTATTTTTCATTAAGTTATCTATTTGTTGTTTGTACTTTTCGTCTCCAATCGTGTAGTTCAACTTCTCGCCTTTTGAGTGGTTCGACACTTTTGTGAATGTGACAGAGTATTCGAAGAGATTTATTATGGCTTTCATTTTCCATAAGGAGTCTTCTAATATTATATTAAAATCTTTTTATCTACCAATTTCATAAAAATTTAAGTCAAGTTCAACTAAATTTATTTCCCTTTTGTGAGTTATAATTGAACTACCATGTAACGTATTTGTTTTTATAGGTGTAATTATTTTAGCGTATGGATAATCTCTTTTTACATAACTACTAGTTGCACCTGATTTTAAAAGTATAGCGGGCTTACCGTCTCGTGCTGTGCGCTGTAAGGTTGGTAGGCCATGTCGTCTTATAATAACTGCTTCTGGACGGTGTACTCATTGTATAATGACTGGATATCTTGCATGCCATCATTTATTTGGTTGACTCTCTGTGCCTGTGAACGTTGGTGTCCGTTTCTTTTCTGGTTCTCTTGAATTGACTCGTGATGACTCGTGCTGCTTTTCGAAACGGGTTTTGATGATGTTGTTGCGGTTACTGTGCGCTTGGATGGTGCGACATATGGCTGTAGTTTGCTTGATTTCCGTTGAAGTTTTGTCTTGTCAGTCTTCTGAGGAATCGACGTCCATCGGTTCTACTACTTGCTTTCGTTGATGATGTTGCTGGAATGTTCTCTGCGACTATTGCGTTCTTGGTATATATTCCAGATGTTGGTATCTTGCATCATGTTGCATTGTACGTGTGATTCCATAAGCTTCCATTAGTGTTGTGCGGGCTCTTGAATATAATAACGGGTGATTTTTTTGAGGTTAGGATTTTCATGCATTAGTATTTGACAGATCACGTGGGATTTCAGACATGGTGTCAAAGAGAAAGATGCTCAGTATGCTTTGACATTTCATCATGAATAGACTTACTAACGAGCAACGCTTGCAAATCATTGAATTTTATTACCAAAATCAGTGTTCGGTTCGACAAATTTTTATCGACAAATTTTGTTCAGCGATGAGGCTCATTTCTGGTTGAATGGCTACGTAAATAAGCAAAATTGCCGCATTTGGGGTGAAGAGCAACCAGAAGCCGTTCAAGAACTGCCCATGCATCCCGAAAAATGCACTGTTTGGTGTGGTTTGTACGCTGGTGGAATCATTGGACCGTATTTTTTCAAAGATGCTGTTGGACGCAACGTTACGGTGAATGGCGATCGCTATCGTTCGATGCTAACAAACTTTTTGTTGCCAAAAATGGAAGAACTGAACTTGGTTGACATGTGGTTTCAACAAGATGGCGCTACATGCCACACAGCTCGCGATTCTATGGCCATTTTGAGGGAAAACTTCGGACAACAATTCATCTCAAGAAATGGACCCGTAAGTTGGCCACCAAGATCATGCGATTTAACGCCTTTAGACTATTTTTTGTGGGGCTACGTCAAGTCTAAAGTCTACAGAAATAAGCCAGCAACTATTCCAGCTTTGGAAGACAACATTTCCGAAGAAATTCGGGCTATTCCGGCCGAAATGCTCGAAAAAGTTGCCCAAAATTGGACTTTCCGAATGGACCACCTAAGACGCAGCCGCGGTCAACATTTAAATGAAATTATCTTCAAATAAAGAACCGATGAGATTTTGCAAATTTTATGCGTTTTTTTTTTAAAAAAAGTTATCAAGCTCTTAAAAAATCACCCTATACATTCTTTATGGCTACCTTGCGAAGTCCAGATATAAACTTTCGAAAGGCCTTAGATTGTATTTCCTTGTTTAAAGCTTCAACCACATATTAATTTTTAGTCATGTGCTGAACACATAGAGCGCGACAGACTGCAAGCGACATCTGTTAACTATTAAAATACACACGTTCTTATGTAACCCGGATTAGAAAGACGGCCAAAAGTAAATTTTAACGGAAATTTATAGCGCGTAAATGGAAAACACTGCTGACTATACCTGCGATATAGGCAAAGTGCTGGGCTAGGTTAGGTTAGCTGGCCAAGCATCCGCGAGGCCCAGCTATCTAGTAGTAGAACACAAGAGGATACCTACGATTCCGCTGTGGCCCGGCACCCATACCAATCTAATCAAAAAAACTCTCGCTACTAAAGATAGTGACGTTAGACATTCTTCGACCAACCCTGAACGCACTGTACACGAGTTCAAGGCTAGTATTGCCGGTCTGCTATCTGAGTGAATGGTCACTTCTCTGAAGGTGGATGCACTCCGTAGCAGCAAATCTGCTGCTACCTTGATGGATGCAACCTCAGCCTGGAATACACTGCAGTAGTCGGGAAGCGGACTCCTGACAGTAGATCCCTCCACCAACCTTCCCCCCAAGCGTTGACACATCCGTGAAGAAGCTTGCTGCCCCTCCTCCAACGGGATGAGAAAGAGCCGCCAGAGTTCGACCGGTGACCAGATGATCCGGTATGCAGTCGAAGTTTGTGAGGATATCCGAATGTCCAGATACGCGTTCCTTTAAAGGAGTCTGATAGCCACCTTCGCGATTATGCACCTTCTGGCAATGTCCTCTAGCGTTATGTTCAAAATTGCATTAAGTCCCATGGTTGGGGTGGATCTTAATGCACCGCACATGCTAATTAGAAGCCCGTTGAACGCTTTCGACTTTCTTTGCAAGTGTGGTCTTCCCTAAAGCCCTCCAATACATAAGGACTCCTTAAACCAATATGGGCTTGACTATGGTGTCATAGACCCAGAGGACCACTTTCGGTAAGAGGCCCCATCTTTTGCCAATATCTCCTCTACAGCAGTATAGGGCAATATATGCCCTTTTTGCTCTCTCCTCGATATTCGGCTTCTATGAAAGATTCTTATCCTGGACGAACCCTAAATATTTCACTGTATCCGCCGGTTGCAGGCGAATACCTCCTATTTGCGGCAATGGTGCCACCGGGATGTTATATTTTCTGCTGAATAAAACCCTTTCTGTTTTATTTGGGTTAATGTCGAGTCCACTTCCGACCGCCTATTTTGTTACAACGCTGAAATATCCCTGCGTCAACTCGTACAAGGTACTAAGGAACTTTCCTTTCACCATAAGTGCAACACGGTCTGCATAGGAAATCACCTTACAGCCGCGATCCTCTAGTTTTTGAGAAAATCGTTAACGACTAGGATCCATAGAAGAGGACAGAGAATCCCACCCTGTGGTGTTCGCCTACTCACATTTCGCCACGTACGCGCGCTACCCCATTCTGTTTTGGTCACTCTGTCGCACAGAAGACTGAGAATGAGATGCCTGAGGTTCGGTTCAACCCCACGACCATCAAGAACATTACTACTGCCTCAGGCAGGACATTGTTGAAAGGTCCATCGATATCAAGAAAGGTCCCAATAGCGAATCCTTGGCTTCCTCGAGCCATGACACGATAGTATGCAGGGCAGTATCCACTGACCTGCCTTCACGATAAGCATGTTGAGCACCTGGTAGATAGTCTCTCGAAATGTGCCTCCTGATATACCATCGCGGTTTCACCAAAGAGGTTTGCCTTTGCCCATCGGTGTTTTCAGCGGACAGGAACTCTCCAGCGCAGCATTGCACGCCGAGCTTAAGACTTCGACCCACAACTCCACTGCATCGGTAGTGGCCAACGCGTCCACCCCCGGTGCACGGGGAGAGTTTGCCGAAGCCTAATGCGGTAATTTTCCCAGTCCTAGTTCTTAGGGTTTCTGAAAGGTTTTCTAGGCGGACCTTCTCCGACTAAACTAAATCCGATATACCTGTGATCAGAAAAGGAGTGATCGTTGAGAACCCTCCAGTTTTAGATCAGCGGGAAAATCCCGTGTGAGGCTGGGGTGAGGTCAAGAACCTCCTCCCTACCTGCGGTTACAAAAGTAGGAGAGTTTCCTCTATTACAGATGCGAAGTTTTTCGCTAAGAATATAATCAAAAAGCGACTCACCTCTGTTATTGGTATCCGAGCTACCCCAGATTTGGTGTCGCGAGTTTGCTGTAAAACCGATGATGACTCCGGTACCATTCTGAGACGCTTCAGCCAAGGTCCCCCCCAGCTGTAAAGGAGGTGTCTCCACCTCATCGTCGTGTGGCATGTACGCGGAGATAAGCCAGAAATCTCCGGTGTCACACTCCAATTTTGCTGTCACTACGTTAATTAATTTCTTACCAACATACAGGCTCTGTTCTTACCTACATCCTTGGCTATCAGAAGCTTATGGGTCTTCGTCCTCAATCCAGATATCCCGTTACCAGTCAGCCACGGTTCCTAGATCAAGACGAAATCAGCTCCGTCTTGTTCCAGACGAAGCAGTAGATTGGCGGAGGCCGCCTTGGCGAGTTGGAGGTAATTCCGGAGGAATTTCATCCTTCAGACTCTCCTCCTCAAACAGTTATTCGAGGCGGAAGACGGAGTCGCTGATCGATGAAACGTCCCCAATACTCGTCACTTCCGAGAGATTCGGGTCGTTTGACCGTCAACGCCCTCTGACGCATCCTGCGCAGCTGCAGCTTGGGTGCCATCAGCTCTGGCATATGTTTGGAGTACTTTCAGCACTACCATTTCAAAACCATAGCTTATGGCTCTCTTTGTTTTGCTGACAGGACTGATGGACTCCGAGTTTAGCACTATCAGCGCTTGTCGATATGGTTCATCGGTTCTCTCTAGCCTTAACGCTCCCCAGTCCTGCGTTTGAAGTGAGGGGTTGCAGTACCCGAGGATTTCCTCAATCTCATTCGCTGTGGAAGGTTCGGCCGGCAGCCAGACGCAAGCCCAAGGGCGAAGAGGAAGATCCGCTTTGTCCACGGCCTCCAGTCCGGCTCCCTTCCAAACCTCCCTTAACTGAGAGACTGCCTCTTTATATAAGACGGCCGACCTTTCATCAGCACATCTTGTAATCTTGTGCAGCCCATGTTGTCAACCGGCACTCACACATAGTGGAGGTGGCCCAGGGTTTACTTTGACCACCTTTAGGAAGACTGACAAGATAGCCCCCACTACTCTCTTCCATTTTTCGTAGGATACAGCACCGTCCTCCATTAGCCCTTCTGCCATTTCTAATGAATCTCACCTCATTATACTCCGGTGCCAGGATGCCGCCGCCACCAGCCCAGGGTTCTATCAAATCCAAATAAAAATTTTATCTTACTCAAAAGCCAAAAGTCGTCCAAGCGTTGTAAGGCCGAGAATTCCACCTTAAAAAATGCTTCCGGTGTTTGGAATATAGCCACCTGGCGAGAACCTGCAAAAACTCAGACGATAGGAGGCAGTGATGCCCTAAATCTGTGGAAAAAGGTCACTTCGCAAAGACAAGCAACAAGGAGTCATCCTGCAGTGCAGTAAAAAACAGGGAAAGGAGAACTCGCCCGATTAGTTAGGTAGCAAGAAATATCCTCTCTACCAAGAAGCGTGCAAAAAGCCAACATATGAGAGTCTTACAGATCAACCTCAATCAGTGCGAAGCAGCTCAAGACCTGCTTACATGCCTTAAATGTGTGGAAAAAGGTCACTTTGCAAAGACATGCAACAAGGAGTCATCCTGTAGTGCATATAAAAAACAAGGAAAGGAGAACTCGTCCCATCAGATAGGTAGCAAGAAATGTCCTCTCTACCAAGAAGCGTGCAAAAAAGCCAACATATGAGAGTCTTACAGCTCAACCTCAATCACTGCGAAGCACTTCAAGACCTGCTTACGCGTACAGTGCTCAAGCAGAAAATCGGCGTGGCAATAGTCTGCGAACAATACAAAACCATTAGCGCAACAACGTGGACCTCTGACCTAACGGGCAAAACGGCCATTTGAATATGAAGGAATCATCGATAATCTGGTTCAAAAAGTGTCGAACACCACAATGAACGTGGTGGCAGGTGACTTCAATGCCTGGGTAGTAGAGTGGGATAGCACGTACACAAATAGACAATAGAATATCGGTAACAGAAACACTGTCGAAGAAAACGGCCGCGGTTCTGTAATCGATATTACGCTTGCTAGCTCTCTCTAGTGCGGTCGTGTACATGGCAAGTCAGCGACATGTATACACAGTGACCAGTTGGCAATTCTGCTTGAAATTGACAAAGCGCACAAAATGCAGCCACAAAGCGAGGAGCCAGTGTCAAATGGGACGACCAACAGAAGATTTCACAATGATAAACCAGCGCTTTAAATGAAAGCGAAATGAACTCAAGAAAGCAATAAAGAAGAGCAAAGCCTGTTGTTTTAAAGAGCTCTGCAACAAGATCGAAGAAAACCTGTGGGGAGATGCATACAAAATTGTCATGTCAAAGATTAAAGAATATAAAGGACTACATGCCCTAGATTATTAAAGACGGCTGTCTAACCTCTTCTCCCAACACAATTGCTACAAAGGCCGCAAATAAAAGAATCTGGAGCTACAAACGCACCACTAGTCACTGACCAAGAAGCTATTGAACAGCAGCAGAGATTCGCAAATAATAAAGCATCAGGCCTAGATGGCATCCCGAATAAGGCCCTAAAACTAACTATTAAATATGAACCCACCAACCCCGTTTACGGAAGGTCATACGCAATGCTTACGAGAGGGAGTATGCCCTAAGATTTGGAAAATACAGCGGCTAGTGCTTAAAGCACAAACAGTCATAAACGTAGACCCGTGGCCCGTGTCAGCTGATACGACCTATCTTATTGGCGCGCAATGTAAGTGAACAGCGAAAAACGCTACTCCCTTCTCTCTTTGCCGTAGGAATCCACGGCATTTGGATTTTTTCCATAGAAACGTGTCAGCTGATTGCTCTCACAACGCAGGGTTGCCAATCTCTCACTGTAGTAATTATAAAAGTTGTGTTCAATATGTTTAATTTTCTTAAAATAACTCAAAATCAGAGTCGAATACTATTATTTATAAATATATAAACTATTTTTAATAGTTTGTTTTCAGTTTTGATATTTTATATTATAAAAAATTGTAATTGAAAACATATGGTTTTCGAAGGCATTTTCTTTCTGCGCTCCCATTATAAAGATGAAAGAGAAACTTCTCTCAGAGCGGCTAACCCCTGAAAATATTGTACCACACATGCTACGTTCCTTGCAGGTGAGCGCCAGCCCTAATAGAGCTTAGAAGGAAGGAATAGCAGAGAAAGAGTGAAGAACGGGTGATCACCGGGGATCTTTCCTCTGACCATTATAAGTGCCTGGGCGTATATGTTGTGTCCCTGGAACTGTATTATGCTGTCCATTAGTGTGGTGGCCATCTTCCTCTGCTTTCTATACTCGTTATAGTCCCCACTGAAAGTATACATCGTTTAATTGTGTGTAATGGCATAAGTGTTCTTGCACTGGTGCTGGCGGAATAGGATTCAATGCCTCTAGTGCATGTAATTTTTCATGTAGCTCCACTACAACACTTTGTAACGACATTATATCTGCATTCATTTTTATTAAAATGTTTGGTTTCTTTTTTGATTTTATTTTACTTTGTATCCTGATATAGGATTTATTTATTTGGCAGGACTATATTCTGTGGTTAAGGCGGCAACGGAAAGGATTTACATATATTTGAATCCTTTTATTGTTGTGCCCCAAGTTAGGCGCCAATTAATATTTCCGGGTCTCGAAATATATACATATAATAAGTAGGGATAACTGCAAGAAAAGTTGTTTTATAATATGTAGTGATAACTACAAGAATTGTTTTTCTGTAAATAACAAAATTTTTTTTATTTTATACAAACTTAATTATACTTAGACTAAAATAACAATATAGAACTTATCCTACCTATAAATAACAAAAAAACAACATTCAATGTTAATTATTCACTATTGTTTTTTTGTTAATTTTCTTATTCGAGTTACAACGATATGTCCTCCAAGACTCGCAACGTTACACTGAATTCGTATATGTGGCTCGTGGCTCACATCGGCCAGCGCGCAATACTGCGTAAGCATTCCGATCCGGACACCGACTTATGTGCTAATAATTTCTTACATCTCCCCCCTTAAAATAGAAATTTTGGTACAAAATTTCAGTAGTAAATTACATATAAGATCAGGTAACACGTTGTTTGTATTTGGGATGTTCGGAGTCGGAATAAGTTTAGAGATATGAAATAAGTTTGATTCTGATTTCCTATGTCCTGTATCAATTTCATACATTGATGTCGATATTTTCTTTAAAATTTGGTATGGTCCAATTCTTAATTCATCTAATTTTCTTCGGTTTAATCGGTTTCCATTTTCAACATACACCAAATCCCCAACATCAAAATTATAATCTTTCCTATTTTTATCATATAAACTTTTATTATAATTGTGGTTCCTTATGCTATTTTCAAGAGCCTTTATTCTATCGTTTTCTAGGGCATTATCATCTTCTCTAATTCTCAATTCTTTTGGTAATATTGCAGTATTTTCACCTTGTAATAAATATTTTGGACTAAACTTAATGACTGTGTGTTCTGTTTCATTATATTTATCTACACAGTTGTGCGCAACAGTTGTCCATGCTAATTTATTATTTTCATCATTGATTGTGCATCTGATTTTATTGACTAAAGTTTGATTAAGTCTTTCATTTAGGCCATTAGAAAACGGTGCATTTACTGCTGTGAAAATCACTGTAATATTATTTTTTTCTAGATAGTTTTTAAATTCTCTAGAATTGATACCTGGGTATTGATCTGTTAGAATCATTTGTATTTCGTGTTCTTTTAGCACGTTTCCTGTCAATTTTATAAAATCATTGGCATTTTGTGTTTTTGACGTTAATATGTAAGCGAATCTTGTGAAAAGATCAACAAGAAGATGTAGATATTTTTTTGTCGATCGTGAACCACCGAATCCACCTATGGTGTCTATGGAAACTATTTCGAGTGGATTTTTTGCGGGACCAAGATGAGACATTAATCCAATTTTATCTTGTCCTCTTGACTTGTTTTTTATACAAATTTCGCACTCTTTATATATTTCTTTTATATGTTTTAAAATATTTTTCGCTGTATAATATGGTAAGACTTTGTTTTGCATTTGATTTACACCAATGTGACAGAAAGTTTTATGAATGTCTTTAATAAAGTTCTTACAAAATTCCTCTGACAGTAAAATTTTCTCTTTCTTTCGAGTTTTTTTATAATATACATTATTTCTTATAAGTAATCTATCTTTGTTAGAGATTATATTATGATTTTTCTTTTGATCATCAAGAATGTCTTCTATTCTTATCAAATTCACAATTTTTAATTGTTCATAATCGTTTTCTTGCGGTTCTAACACTGGATTTCTACTCAAACAGTCTGCTTCTAAATTATCTTTGCCTGGGCGGTATATTATTTGAAAATCATATTGTGAAAAGTAATAAGTGAGGTCACCTAACTCTTCATCTGTTCTAGCTTTGATATTCATTTTTTCGAGTGGTTTGTGGTCAGAAAATACTTTGAATGATCTGTTTATAAGCCAGTGTTGCCAGTATTTTACTGATTCTTTAATTACTAAGCATTCTAGATAAATAGCTTTCTTTCTCTTTTGTGACTCGTTTAATTTTTTTGAAAAATACGCTACTGGTTTTTCAATTTTGTTTGGTTGTGGTTGTTTTAATACAGCTCCTATTCCTTGCAAACTTGCGTCTGTATATAACGGGTGATTTTTTTGAGGTTAGGATTTTCATGCATTAGTATTTGACAGATCACGTGGGATTTCAGACATGGTGTCAAAGAGAAAGATGCTCAGTATGCTTTGACATTTCATCATGAATAGACTTACTAACGAGCAACGCTTGCAAATCATTGAATTTTATTACCAAAATCAGTGTTCGGTTCGAAATGTGTTTCGCGCTTTACGTCCGATTTATGGTCTACATAATCGACCAAGTGAGCAAACAATTAATGCGATTGTGACCAAGTTTCGCACTCAGTTTACTTTATTGGACATTAAACCAACCACACGAATGCGTACAGTGCGTACAGAAGAGAATATTGCGTCTGTTTCTGAGAGTGTGGCTGAAGACCGTGAAATGTCGATTCGTCGCCGTTCGCAGCAATTGGGTTTGTGTTATTCGACCACATGGAAGATTTTACGCAAAGATCTTGGTGTAAAACCGTATAAAATACAGCTCGTGCAAGAACTGAAGCCGAACGATCTGCCACAACGTCGAATTTTCAGTGAATGGGCCCTAGAAAAGTTGGCAGAAAATCCGCTTTTTTATCGACAAATTTTGTTCAGCGATGAGGCTCATTTCTGGTTGAATGGCTACGTAAATAAGCAAAATTGCCGCATTTGGGGTGAAGAGCAACCAGAAGCCGTTCAAGAACTGCCCATGCATCTGTTTTTATCGGCGGCGTTATTTTGGCAGAGATGGCAAAGGGTTTTGAACATGTATATGAAAAAAGAATATTAAGTAAAGTATTAAAGAAACTTACAGCTGACAGTAGTAGCAAGGGAAAAAAGTCGTATAAAAAAGTTTAATATTGTTATTAGGGGTATTCAGACCAGCCTTGTTAATTAGTCGTTATTCGGTAGTTTTTTACATGTATTTTGTTTTTGTAAAATTAAGAGACTATCGTTCTACCGAGTAACGAACTATCCATCTGGCAAACTTGATAATTGTTTCGTTACTCGGTAATATCACATCAGCTGTTCTCCTGCTCCTCCGTACATCAATTTAAAGTACTTACCAGTAATAAATTTGATCTGCTCCACATAATTTTCAATTAAATTACTGACAATTTGTGATTCTGTAATTTGATGAGGCTTTTTTACTCTTTAATAAAATTGAATCAGCTGTTTCGGAATAAAATTTACCATACTACCAAGGTAGAGCAAAAGTATGTTCACAGATAAGCCTTTTAACGAAGTATCAACTAACGAATTTCCAAATTAACAGGCTTCGGTCTGAACACCCCTATTGTTTAAACGTTATACCTATATCTTCGTTTTGTGTTCTATTCATATAACAATAATATGTATAATATATTCATATAATAATAATACGTATGTATATTTACGTTAAAAATTACAAGTCAGTTATGTATTAAAAACATTGAAAGTCTATATTAACAACCCGTATTCATAAAATTCATTCCTCATACATAGCGCCATACATACATATATTGTATAAATTAATTTTAAAAATTAGTTTAAGTAAATATGATTTCACAATTAAATAAAATAAAATAATACAAAAAATGCTGAATTTTATTTACAAGAATGAATTGGTTAGAAGTAACAAATCGTGGTAAAAAATATGTTTTTATGTTAGAGGTAACAAACTGCTAACCAAAATAATAACACTAACTAAATAAAAAAAAGAAACAAAATTTGGTTAACAAATACTTTTTGTTATGCATAGCACATACTAAGCTAAACTGGGCAAAAGCATTTCTTACCCGCAACAAATGTAAGTCATTCTGTTGGAACAAGATAGCATGCCATATTTGCCATTGGTTCGAGCACGAAAACTGTTGAACATCAAATGGCGATGTGTTACTTTTTTCCACTCTCTGAACAAAACTAACAAATACATAAGGGAGATTCTCTTTCTCTTGCAAGATTGCACGATGACATGCGAACAAAAAAAAATTACATAGGAACAGCTGATTCGTTAAATTTATTGTGAATGACTATTTTAACAAGTATTTTGAATGAATAAAGAAAAAACAAAGCAAATTGCGAAAAATTAAGGAATTTGTTATTCAAACATGCCGCACATTACTGATGAACAAAAAATTGTTAATTTTATAATTGAAGAAGCTGTTTGTAATATCCCACTCCATCTGGATGGTAATTGTTCATTTCTCATTTTTAAGCTTTAAAACATCAAAAATAAGACGACGATAGCTACTGGAAAACTCTCAATGAATTGGGCAAAAGTCCTACAGTTATCTCATCGAACAATAGTGGAAATTATCAAAATGTGCCTAAGTCTTTGGAATGGAGATCAAATGTTCTTGACTACTTGGACGAAAAACGTTTCCAACAAATCCTCCTAGGATCAATAGATCAATTTTTCTTTGCTTAGTCCTTGATCAAAGACAATGCACAGTTTAACAACACTTAATCCATTCGGTAAATCTACAGCTAGTTATAACCTTATATCGTTTTGATTCATCGGGTGAAAGTGCGGCGATTCGGAAATCGACTATTTTCGTCTAATTTGGAATCCTTCTTCTACTGGCGTAGAAACCGATTACGCGATTTTAGCCAAGTTAACAACAGCGTGCGAGTCGTTTCTTTTTTCGCTACGTGGCGCCAATCAAATATTCCAAGCAAAGCCAGGTCCTTCTCCACTTGGTCCTTCCAACGGAGTGGAGGTGTTTCTCCTCCTCTGCTTACCCGGCGGGGACTGCGTCGAATACTTTCAGAACTGGAGTGTTTTCGTCCATTGGGACAACATGTCCTAGCCAGCGTAGCCGGTGTTTTTTAATCCGTTAAACTTTTTCAATGTCATCGGATATCTCATACAGCTCATGGTTCCATCGAATGCGATATTCGGCGTGGTCAACGCGCAAAGGACCATAAGCAACCATGGCAAGAGTTATCTTGCGTTGGATTTCCAAGCTGACATTGCTGGTGGTGCTTATACTGGTTCCAAGATAGACGAAATTATTTACGACTTCAAAGTTATGACTGTCAACAATGATTATAGAAGATATTTTGTCTTGCCCTCGTTTACCACTAGACCCATTTGCTTCGCTGCCTTATCCATTCTGAAGAAAGTAGAACTAACGGCACGGGCTGCAATAGTTTAGTGGTCCAAGTATAGATCACTGGAGACGTCTCTTCCGTCCATCACAACATATTCGATCTAGTTGGTGGCGAAAGCCAGAAAGCTTGATGTATATTCTTGTGCTGAAATCTAGTACCAAAGAGAGAAAAGAAAAGTGCCAAAGGCATCTTCTTTGCCCATCCAAGCGTTAAAGTCGCCAAGCACGATTTTGATATCGGGGCGGGGGCAGCTCTCATAGGTGCGCTCCAAGCGCTCATATAAGGCATCTTTAGTCACATCGTCCTTCTCTTCCGTTGGGGTGTAGGCGCAAATCAGCGATATGTTGAAGAACCTCGCTTATATGCGGATTGTGGCTAGATGTTCATTCATCGGAGTGAATGATAGTACTCGGCGACGGCGACGAGGACATCAACCAGCTGGGTAGCGGCACCTTCCCAATCGTAGTCCTCAATTCGTTTGACATGGTCGTTATCAAAAAGAGGGTCTCTCATCTGAGGTTGTTGGAAATTTTTCATTGGAGGCGTTTTTTACGTGGCGGGCCCCAACCCAGCGCACAACCCTGAGTAGGGGATGTTTCCTCTTCTCTCTTCAGATCGTCTTCAAACAGATTTTCTTAGTCTACCCAGAGGATACTTGAAAAAAATCGTTTCTGGCCACTCCTAAGTGAATGGCGATCAGAGAACTTTCCTCACTTTCGTGAACTTCTACACATGATTCCATCCTTACAATGTAGATATATCACTTGACCTGATACCAATGAAAGACAAGATATCGTTTAAACAACATACAATGAAATGCCTCATTGCATAGGGTATATTGATGGAACTGAATTGAAACTTACAGAACAACCAGTTGTCAACCATTCAGCTTATTTTTCAAAATCTATTCCTTAACGGGTCATCTCGACACGATAGAATTTATAGAATACTAGCTGTCAAACGAATTGCTATTACCATTGCCAAATCTGTATGTGGGCATTTGCTATCATGCTAGAATCATTTGCGCAAAGGCGTAGGCTGGGTAGGTTCGAGCTGATGTAGCGCATGCTTTGAGCTCTTGAAAAATTTATTTTATCATTTGCGCTATGCCGTCGGCTAGGTAGCTGATGTAGCGCACGTTTCAAATCTTTTATGTGGAAAATAAAAAAAGTATTAAGATCCTTTTGTTTACAAATGTATTTCTGGGAAAAAGAAAATAATACCAAGGATAAATATCCTTTTTTTTTACAAATGTATTTCTAGGAAAAATAAGAATTCGTATTTTTGGACTATTATATAATAATTGCGGCATAAATTTTATATAACAATTTAAATAATAAATTTAAAATGCGCAATAATGCTTTGATTTATGCTTGTATAAGTTTATTAAATTTAAGACTTTGCTCATTCCCAACCCAATTTGCATAATTTTTCTGAAAATTAACAATATTAAACTAAATATATATATAATTTTTTGAAAAAATGTTATTTTGAAAATGTACTTAATTTTTATAATATAACACAACCGTCTTAATACTCCTTCTTCTAAATTTCATATTGCCAAATTGAAAATGCCATCGGCATATGTGCAAATGGGATATGTTGCCTCTTCAAAATTTTCATAGAAATGAAAGCTGCGCTGTCAAACTGCTGAAGTGACAGCTTCTAGCTTACTATACATGGCAAACTAGATAGTATTCTATGTCTAGTAAGCTATGAGCAATGTGGAGTCTCCACAGGCTATGTGCACGGCAATGCAGCTAGTATCCTATAAATTCTATCGTGTCGAGATGCCCCGTACAATTGCGAGGCGAATTCCGACCTTACATACAATGTTAACAAATTTTATGTTCTCTGTCTATACTTTTAAGTTCTCTGGTTCTTGCAAATTTGTTTACATGCACACATAATTACATATGTATGTACGTGAATATACGCGACCGCTTGGTCTTTTAATATGTACATATGTTAAATGAAATGTCGTAAATTTGGCAACGCGGTGAGCCCTGCGTTCGCCTCGCCTGATCACACTTTTCGTTACGCGTTCGTCAGCTTACTCCCCAAGCCAAGCGCGCCTAAAGAAGTTTTACTTCAAAAATCAAACATTGGTTATTTTTTTTAAATTGAATAAATGTCTTCCCATAATTCTGAAGAGGAAAGTGTGATTATGGAAGTAGAACCTGAAGTTGGTATGGGAGATGATAATGAGGTTGTGTCTTCAACGTCTTCAACACATCGGAGTCCTGCTTGGAATTTTTTTAAGCTCTGTACTGAAGGATACCGAAAAGCAATATGTAATACTTGCTCGGAAGTATTAAAATTTTCAACATGTATGATGGTTTTTTCTGACTTATATATACATATATATCTATATTAATTAATCATTATGTTTTTCTAGCTACTACGTCACCTATGTTAAAGCATTTACATTCGAAACATCCTATTTTTATCAGAAATGTGTTAAAATAGGAAAAAAGGGTATAGTTGCAGAAGAAAATAAAAGTACTAAACTAAAGCAGAGCTAAATCAACTATGTTAATAAATGTCTAAATCAATTTTGAATAATAGTTTTATTTTCTTTAATTTTGCTCTATTAATGGAATAGAATAATCTATTTAAGATTTTACTTCTTCGAATATTTCGAATTGGTCGAATTATTCGCATTATTCGAATAGTTCGAACTATTCGATATTTGACTCGAATCGAACTGGATTCGCGATTTTGACAGATTTCTTTTTTTTAAGCTTGACGAAGACAGAACGGAATGATGCTCGTTTATGTATATGACTCCATATATTTCTTCAAATTTTTTTTTTTTACATTTTCTGTTCCCTTTTACCTTAGAATTAATGTAAAAACCCAATGTACCATTGGAAGGTTTCAAAAAGGACCTAAAAATAATAATACCGCTCGACTTTCGGAGCTCAAACTTTAAACGCGTTTTTCTCAAAACACACTTTTTTAAACTGGCGTGACATGATTCCGGTCGAACTACTTAACCGATTTGCTTCATTTTTTTTTAATGTTCACAAAACGCCAAGCTATCGTCCCTACTAGATTTGTAATTTTTTCTAATTCTAATTTTCTAGGGACGATATCCATTCACGACCTTTTTAAGAATAAATTGGGTTTTTGTGTTTCTTCTTCTTTACTGGCGTAGACACCGCTTTCGCGATTATAGCCGAGTCAACAACAGCGCGCCAATTGGATATTCCAAGCGAGGCCAGGTCCTTCTCCACTTGGTCCTTCCACCGGAGTGGAGGTCTTCCTCTTCCTCTGCTTCCCGCGGCGGGTACTGCGTCGAATATTTTCAGAGCTGGAGTGTTTTCATCCATCCGGACAACATGACCTAGCCAGCGTAGCCTCTGTCTTTTAATTCGCTGAACTATGTCGATGTCGTCGTATATCTCGTACAGCTCATCGTTCCATCGGATGCGGTATTCGCCGTGGCCAACGCGCAAAGGACCATAAATCTTCCGCAGAACTTTTCTCTCGAAAACTCGCAACGTCGACTCATCGGTTGTTGTCATCGTCCAAGCCTTTGTACCATATAGCAGGACGGGAATTATGAGCGACTTATAGAGTTTGGTTTTTGTTCGTCGAGAGAGGACGTTACTTTTCAATTGCCTACTCAGTCCGAAGTAGCACCTGTTGGCAAGAGTAATCCTGCGTTGGATTTCTAGGCTGACATTGTTGGTGGTGTTAATGCTGGTTCCTAAATAGACGAAATTATCTACAACTTCAAAGTTATGACTGTCAACAGTGACGTGAGTGCCAAGTCGCGAGTGCGACGACTGTTTGTTTGATGACAGGAGATATTTCGTCTTGCCCTCGTTCACTGCCAGACCCATTTGCGTTGCTTCCTTGTTCAGTCTGGAGAAAGCAGAACTAACGGCGCGGGTGTTGAGACCGATGATATCAATATCATCGGCAAACGCCAGCAGCTGTACACTCTTATAAAAGATTGTACCTGCTCGATTCAGTTCTGCAGCTCTAATAATTTTCTCCAGCAGCAGATTGAAAAAATCGCACGATAGGGAGTCGCCTTGTCTGAAACCTCGTTTGGTATCGAACGGCTCGGAGAGGTCCTTCCTGATCCTGATGGAGCTTTTCGTGTTGCTCAACGTCAGTTTACACAGCCGTATTAGTTTTGCGGGGATACCAAATTCAGACATCGCGGCATAAAGGCAGCTCCTTTTCGTGCTGTCGAAAGCAGCTTTGAAATCGACGAATAGGTGGTGAGTGTCGATTCTCCTTTCACGGGTCTTTTCCAAGATTTGGCGAATGGTGAATATCTGGTTGGTTGTTGATTTACCAGGTCTGAAGCCACACTGATAAGGTCCAATCAGTTTGTTGACGGTGGGCTTTAATCTTTCACACAATACGCTCGATAGAACCTTGTACGCGATGTTGAGGAGGCTAATCCCACGGTAGTTGGCGCAGATTGTGGGGTCTCCTTTTTTATGGATTGGGCATAGCATACTTAAATTCCAATTGTTGGGCATGCTCTCATCCGACCATATTTTGCAAAGAAGCTGATGCATGCTCCTTATCAGTTTTTCGCCGCCGTGTTTGAATAGCTCGGCCGGCAATCCGTCGGCCCCTGCCGCTTTGTTGTTCTTCAGGCGGGCAACTGCTATTCGAACTTCGTCATGGTCGGGCAATGGAACGTCTGCTCCATCGTCATCGATTGGGGAATCGGGTTCGCCTTCTCCTGGTGCTATGTGTTCACTGCCATTCAGCAGGCTGGGGAAGTGTTCCCTCCATAATCTAAGTATGCTCTGGGCATCGGTGGCTAGATCACCTTTGGGGGTTCTACAGGAGTATGCTCCGGTCTTGAAACCTTCTGTAAGTCGCCGCATTTTTTCATAGAATTTTCGAGCATTACCCCTGTCGGCCAGCTTATCAAGCTGTTCGTACTCACGCATTTCGGCCTCTTTCTTCTTCTGTCTGCAAATGCGTCTCGCTTCCCTCTTCAACTGTCGGTATCTATCCCATCCCGCACGTGTTGTGGTCGATCGTAACGTTGCGAGGTAGGCAGCCTGTTTTCTCTCCGCTGCGACACGGCACTCCTCGTCGTACCAGCTGTTCCTTTGCACTTTCCGAAAACCAATGGTTTCGGTTGCAGCTGTACGTAAGGAGTTTGAAATGCCGTTCCACAGTTCCCTTATACCGAGTTGTTGACGAGTGCTCTCAGAGAGCAGGAGTGCAAGCCGAGTAGAAAATCGTTCGGCTGTCTGTTGTGATTGCAGCTTCTGGACGTCGAACCTTCGTTGTGTTTGTTGGCGTGCGTTTTTTGCTGCACAGAGGAGGGTGCGAATCTTGGCGGCAACAAGATAGTGGTCCGAGTCGATGTTAGGACCTCGGAGCGCACGCACATCTAAAACACTGGAGACGTGTCTTCCGTCTATCACAACATGATCGATCTGGTTGGTGGTTTTTCGATCCGGAGACAGCCAGGTAGCTTGATGTATCTTCTTATGCTGGAATCTAGTACTAAAGATAACCATATTTCGGGCCCCGGCGAAGTCGGTCAGCCTCAACCCATTTGGGGATGTTTCCTCGTGGAGGCTGAATTTACCGACCGTAGTGCCAAAGATACCTTCTTTGCCCACCCTGGCGTTGAAGTCGCCAAGCACGATTTTGACATCGTGGCGGGGGCATCTCTCATAAGTGCGCTCCAAGCATCTTTGGTCACATCGTCCTTCTCTTCCGTCGGGGCGTGGGCGCAAATCAGCGATATGTTGAAGAACCTCGCTTTGATGCGGATTGTGGCTAGACGTTCATTCTCCGGAATGAATGATAGTACTCGGCGACGGAGTCTCTCTCCACCACGAATCCAACACCAAACTTGCGCTCCTTTATATGGCCACTGTAGTAAATGTCACAAGGACCTACTCGTCTCTGTCCTTATCCCGTCCATCGCATTTCTTGGACGGCGGTGATGTCAGCCTTTATCTTTACGAGGACATCTACCAGCTGGGCAACGGCACCTTCCCAATTAGGGGACCGGACATTCCAGGTGCATGCCCTCAATTCATAGTCCTTATTTCGTTTGCCATGGTCGTCATCAAAAGGGGGGTCTCTCATCCGAGGCTGTGTTTGGTTTTTCATCCGCATCCGCCAGTTAAAAAACGCATCTCATTCACCCAGCCATTTCTCCGACAGATGTCATCAAAAAATTCCAAAAAAATTTGTTTATGTACCTCATGATATGTGAACTTTTTCTATTGTAGAATAAAAATTTTTATGAAAAAAAATGACAAGAGGTGCTAAGAACAAAGGTGAACAAAACCATTATTCTATATATATCATATTGTAAGTGAATAAAAAATTAATTGTTGGAGCATTTAACATTTCTTTCAGGAAAAGAGACCAGCTACTGTTAAAAGTATAAACGTATTTCGTCTACTGTATATTCTTCACATGAACACAGTTATAATGCCCTTAAAGTTGGTTTTCGCTATACTTTGTTCTCTCTTTCTTTAGAAGATTATTTGGACACTAAAAGCACATTACGAGCTATTCGCTCGTATAGCTATTCGTCACAGGTATAAGAGAAGAAAAATTTAGTAATTATTGCTAACTATAGGTAAAACTACACAAAATTTTAATTGTAAAAGATGTTTTTCCTAGTTCAATTTTTAATTTCACAATTACTCATAATTACAGAAGATACTTCGAAGTTCTATATACCTAATATATGAATTCAAATTTCTGGTTAACTATATACCATATACATCGGTCGACATATAAGATATTTTCGCAAAATTATGTAAGTGACTGCATAATATTGAGAGGCTTCTGTTTATTTCCGAAACTGTGTGAATTTAAGAATGTGAATAAGATGTGTACCAAGCTTCATCGAGACATTTTAATTTTCACTCAAGTTACAGCTAACGCGTTCATCGAAATACACAGATATACAGTCACCCGGATTTCACTTCGTCTCGTCATCCTGATCATTTATATATATATATAACTCTATATCTGGCTCGATTAGTTTTAAGTGATAGACACAACCGCTTGGTGAACAAAACTGTAGCAAAACGTTGCAAGAGTTAAAAATTACTCTCTCTGCTCTTTCTTCTGCTTTGGCGACCTACGGTCATGCTACTTTGATCAGTCAAACAGCGGGGTGTTCATAGTTCTTCTGCGTACATTTAGGAATCGAATATTTGATTCTCTCGCGATTTGCAAGATCCTAATTTTTTCATGATTGGTTTTCAGGTGCTGACAAAATGTTGTAATAAACAAGTAAGGAAGGGCTATATTCAAGTAAAACCTAGCGTTTAAAACATTGAACTTGCCACCATCAAGAACCTTAAGGTGTTGACAAAACTTTAGTTTAACACGTTAAAGACGGCGCGTTTTTAGTAGTCAGTTTTATCTGGCGGCTCCTAGAACGGTAAATATCTAAGGCTGCGTGCATGTTGGAGCTGCGATAAGCGATAAGAGCGTCGATAAGAGCAGCGACAAGAGCATAGCGTCGAGTTATAGTTTTGTGTGGTGTGCATTACAGAGCTGCGATAAGAGCGTAAATTTCATTTGCAATTTATGTTTTGTATAGTGAACAGCTAAAAGAATGAGTGATTCTGAAGAAGAAAATATTTTGTTGTTGACATCTACTGCTGCATATTATCATATGCAAAATACTGAGGGGACAAAACGCTCGTTTTCGGCGCATCCTATAAATCAAGAAAGGCCAAATTTCGGAGAATTTCATCATCTTTATTGTAGCTTGAGACAGGATCCGAAAAAGTTTTTTGAATACATGAGAATGACAAGCGATACATTCGATTACATTCTGTCTCAAATTTCGGATCGACTGTAGCAAGGCCAATTGCCACAACAGGCCCATACTTCAAGAGGAGCGATTGATGCTAACCATAAGGTACGTACAAAAGAATTTATTGGTAAATAATATGCATATGTATGTAAATGTAATCTGTTAAGCATTTTGATTATTGTGAATCAGAAGCGTTGTCGATGTTATTGTTTTCTGCATTGTTATGACCTGTAGTACTAGCCATGGTGTTTTCATTAGCACGTTCGATATACACAGTTTTGGGTTAATCCATTCATGTGTCAGCTGCAATAGCTTTATGCGGTATTGTATTTTATCCGATGAAGACATATTTTTCACATGAGGCAATCTTGACTTTCATCAGGTAAAATTTCATCCATCAAAGAATTCATAGATGCATCTTCAACTGTGTCTAGTAAGTTGCTGGTAGATTTTCTGGCAGTAAACTGATCTTTTAAAAATGACAGGTTATCAAAATACTTCCACGAGCCTCTGTAATCCGCCAATCGAGCGGAACCAGATTTTGGTTTGGAAATGTTTGCCAGTGTAATTCTGTATTTGTCACGTAGGCCTTTTCATTTATTTCCAACTACGGGTACTACAATAAAAAATTAAACAATACTTAATGCAAATTTTAAATTAATATATTTGTTAAAATGTGTTTTTAAATCTTTTTTATTTATGATATTTATCAACTGGTCAGTCATTTCGGAGTCTAGCGTTTTCTTTTCGAATGGGAGCTTCAACAGTTGGACAAATTGTAAAAGAAGTTGTTAATGTTATCTGGGAAGTGCTTCATCCCATCCACACGAAAGTGACTTTTTAAAAATTGCGGACGATTTCAAAAATTTTTTGGGATATCCCTAATTTGGCAAACGAAAAGTGATAAAAATGAAAATAAAATTGAGAAAAAAAAAAATTGGAATAACTTATTAACGAAATACAAAGAAATAGATAAAAGAACTACATTAGAAATAAATTCGAAGAAATGTTCCACTTGCCTGTCGCACATGTTAATTGTGTGAGGAACGAGTGCAAAATGGATTTGTGTGTCGTGTATGGGCGAAACGAATTCACCCAGATTGAACGCACATGTGTGTCGTGTATGGGCCCTTTAAGTGGAGAGAGCACTAGTACGAAAGGTGCGAGCATCGTCTACACCAGTGGTCGGCATGAGAGGATCTGTCACTGCGTTGGTGAGCACGAAAAAAAAGTAGCCCAGTGAGAAATTGGAATTAAAATTAAGCAATTTTAATTATTAATTAATAGTATAATGAAAATTAACAAATTGTCTTTTGAGGATATATTCCCTATTATCTTTAAAAGACTTGGAACATAAAAGGCATTGCATGGCATCAAAGGCATTTAGAACCATAAAATATTTCTCGCAGGGCATATTTCGTTTTGCGCTATGGTTTTGCGTGATGTTAATTCGTTGATGGCTCGACAACGACTGAACGATAGAGCGTAAGCGTACGTGTGAAGTTAGTTTGCAAAATTTTGCTATGAAATGCCGACCACTGGTCTACACTACCAAGGTGTCCCGGTACAACAGACCGAACCCTTAACTGTTATTCGCATACAACTTGCGCCTTACGGGGCATCTCGACACGATAGAATTTATAGAATACTAGGTGCATTGCCGTGCACATAGCCTGTGGAGACTCCACATTGCTCATAGCTTACTAGACATAGAATACTATCTAGTTTGCCATGTATAGTAAGCTAGAAGCTGTCACTTCAGCAGTTTGACTGCGCAGTTTTCATTTCTATGAAAATTTTGAAGAGGCAACATATCCCATTTGCACATATGCCGATGGCATTTTCAATTTGGCAATATGAAATTTAGAAGAAGGAGTATTAAGACGGTTGTGTTATATTATAAAAATTAAGTACATTTTCAAAATAACATTTTTTCAAAAAATTATATATATATTTAGTTTAATATTGTTAATTTTCAGAAAAATTATGCAAATTGGGTTGGGAATGAGCAAAGTCTTAAATTTAATAAACTTATACAAGCATAAATCAAAATATTATTGCGCATTTTAAATTTATTATTTAAATTGGTGTATAAAATTTATGCCGCAATTATTATATAATAGTCCAAAAATATGAATTCTTATTTTTCCCAGAAATACATTTGTAAAAAAAAGGATATTTATCCTTGGTGTAAGCGATGGCAACTCTGTTGCCCATCAAGTGTCAAATGAAATAAAGCAAGTGGCAGCAACCAAAGACACAGTCAACGAGCAACCGTCAGCGAGTGAGCAACATAAACGAAATATTTGAGGACATCCAGTGAAGTTGAATAAGTGTAACATTTTTCTTATATTCACAATAAAGTTTTGTATTATTATATATAAGTGTTTGACTGTGCACACGAGTACGGTGTTTCTCTACAGTTCAGAAGTGGGATGATAAACCCATACACGTCTACAAACATAGTAAGTATATGTATGTGCGTTGGTGAAGGGCTATAGGCACCGGCAGATATATATACACGATACGTAAAAACGATACGATGGTGAAGATCAGTGATCTGAAGGTGGAACAACTGAAGAGGTTGCTACGGGAAAGGCAATTAGCGACGACTGACACGCGAGACCAGTTGTTGCAACGTCTTAGCGCATATGAGGAGTCCGACGAGGTGGACATCCAAGAGATCAACGTTACGGAGGAGTCATCCGAGATGTCTACGGTGGCACAACTGCAGCAGGAGATGAAGCAGTTACGCGAGATGATGGCGCAGCTGCTACAAGCGCAAAACAACGGGACTGGTACAGTTAGCATGAAAGAGGTACAAACGGTACAAAACGCAAATAGCAACGATAGCGCAGTCGCAGTCAACGGCGGCGCAGGCGTTCAGAGTCATGCCACTGACGCTATTTCAACGAACGACGACAGCACGGTGGCAACTAACAACAACGTTACAACACGCATTCAAAGCAACGGTGATATTTCTGCGAACGGGAATATTTCAACGAACGGGAATATGCGACACGCGTCAGTTAAAGAAATTGCAAATACCCTGCCGGAATTTGATCCAACGAATAACGCAAGCATTACGATAGAGCAATTTATTGATAGAGTCGATCGAGTAGTGGAAGCATATAGATGGGACGAGCAATTTTTATTGTTAGCTATTTACACACGTTTAAAAGGAGTTGCACGTATGTGGTTGGATGCATCACCCACATTACACACAACTTGGGAAAATTTTGCTGATGCGTTACGACACGAATTTGGTTCAGATCGAGACGAGGCAGAAATTCATTTCGTGATGGCCAATGCAACGAGGAAGCCAAAAGAAATCGTAAAAGAATATTGTTTTCGAGTGGCGGCACGAGGTATACGTTACAAACTGAGTGAGGCAGCCATTATACGTTATGCAAGAGCTGGGTTAAAACATAGAGAACTCCAACAAAGCATTGCAGCAATGAAGTTTACAACAATGAAGCAGATGAGAGACGCCATCGAGGACTATTTCATTAATCGCGGAGGGCTAAGTGAGCCACAAGTACATCAACCAAGTAAGCGAGACAACAATAACGAAAAATATGCTGAGTCAACGAAACAAAATGGTGAATTTAAAGCACAATTGAAATGCTACAATTGCAACGTACCTGGACATTTCGCCAACAAATGTCCATTGCCGCAGAAACGACATCGCTGTACAACGTGTAACAAAGTTCATCCAAACGGAGGAAATTGTGAGAAGACGACAGTAACGTTACGACGACTTGGTGCAATCAACCTTGACGAATTTTTCAAGAAGTTAGTTTACATAAAAGCGCAACCGTATATCGCATTCATCGACACGGGCAGCCAATGCAGCATCATTCGTAGGTCAGTAGCCAAGCGCATCGACGATAAAGCCGTAAAATGCTGCTTACAAGTAAAAGACATTTGCGGAGGGGTGCGTACGTTCACGGAGGCTATTACCATAGACATCACCATCGACGGAATCAACATCGAGACGCAAGCCTACATCGCTGATGACGAGTTACTAGAACAAGACGTTTTAATAGGTCAAGATGTTATCATCAATGCAAACACTACGCTGAAAATTGAAAATGGTCGCACAATATTCGGAAGCAGACGAGCAGTATAGACAACGGTAATAACTGAGGGCAATTTTTCCAAATTAATGTCCAATTTCAGCAATCGACCAGGAGCTCGTATGGCCCATGTCGATGCGTTGAGCCGTGCACCTTATGAAGATGCACACGAAATAGATGCCGCTGATCTCAAAATTTCCAAGATGATTATCGACCAGACAGATTGGTTGTTTAGTGTTCAGCTACAAGACGAGAAAATAAGAAACATCGTTAACGAAATACGGAATGAGGTGAAGCCAGAATATCCCGACTACGTTGTTGAACTGGAACGCCTATATCGAAAACACGACAACAAACTACTATGGGTTGTTCCAAAGCAATTAAGGTTCCAAAAGTTTTGCGATGAAAACAACGTCAAACATATTCTCAACGCAGTGCGGACGCCACGCGCTAACGGACACGCTGAACGAGCAAACCGCGTCATCCTATCCATGCTACTACCTTCTACTGATGACGAAAGACGATGGGACGACAAATTACGTCAAATACAATGGAGCATTAATACCATCCCGAATAAAACCACAGGTTGTACACCATTCCGACTACTTTATGGGTACGTGCCTCGAGACATCCTGCAGAATCAACTTATCCAGGCACTTCAAGACGATGATGTTGACCTGATAAACGACACCGACCTACAGCAACTACGAGTCGACACAGCTCAACGAATAAACGACGTAAGAGCACAAGCCAAGAAGCTATATGACGCAAAGCATAATCAACCGAAGACGTACAGCGAAGGTGATCTCGTATTGACTACAAACGAACCAATAAGCTCCGGTAGGACTTCAACCAAAGACACAGTCAACGAGCAACCGTCAGCGAGTGAGCAACATAAACGAAATATTTGAGAACATCCAGTGAAGTTGAATAAGTGTAACATTTTTCTTATATTCACAATAAAGTTTTGTATTATTATATATAAGTGTTTGACTGTGCACACGAGTACGGTGTTTCTCTACATTGGTATTATTTTCTTTTTCCCAGAAATATATTTGTAAACAAAAGGATCGTAATCCTGTTTTTATTTTCCACATAAAAGATTTGAAACGTGCGCTACATCAGCTACCTACCCGACGGCAAAGCGCAAATGATAAAATAAATTTTTCAAGAGCTCAAAGCATCTGGGGGGGTGGGGGGGGGGGGGGATAGATTCCAGCATAAGAAGATACATCAAGCTACCTGGCTGTCTCCGGATCGAAAAACCACCAACCAGATCGATCATGTTGTGATAGACGGAAGACACGTCTCCAGTTTTTTAGAAGTGCGTGCGCTCCGAGGTCCTAACATCGACTCGGACCACTATATTGTGCATCCAAAATTCGCACACGCCTCTGTGCAGCAAAAAACGCACTCCAACAAACACAAGGAAGGTTCGACGTCGAGAAGCTGCAATCACAACAGACAGCTGAACGATTTTCTACTCGGCCTGCACTCCTGATCTCTGAGAGCACTCGTCAACAACTCGGTATAAGGGAACTGTGGGACGGCATCTCGAACTCTTTACGTACAGCTGCAACCGAAACCATTGGTTTTCGGAAAGTGCAAAGGAACAGCTGGTACGACGACGAGTGCCGTGTCGCAGCGGAGAGAAAACAGGCTGCCTACCTCGCAACGTTACGATCGACCACAATACGTGCGGGATGGGATAGATACCGAGAGTTGAAGAGGGAAGCGAGACGCATTTGCAGACAGAAGAAGAAAGAGGCCGAAATGCGTGAGTACGAACAGCTTGATAAGCTGGCCGACAGGGGTAATGCTCGAAAATTCTACGAAAAAATGCGGCGGCTTACAGAAGGCTTCAAGACCGGAGCATACTCCTGTAGAACCCCCAAAGGTGATCTAGCCACCGATGCCCAGAGCATACTTAGATTATGGCGGGAACACTTCTCCAGCCTGCTGAATGGCAGTGAACACGTAACACCAGGAGAAGACGAACCCGCTTCCCCAATCGATGACGATGGAGCAGACGTTCCATTACCCGGCCATGAAGAAGTATGAATAGCAGTTGCCCGCCTGAAGAACAACAAAGCAGCAGGGGCCGACGGATTGCCGGCCGAGCTATTCAAACACGACGGCGAAGAACTGATAAGGAGCATGCATCAGCTTCTTTGTAAAATATGGTCGGATAAAAGCATGCCCAACGATTGGAATTTAAGTGTGCTATGCCCAATCCATAAAAAAGGAGACCCCACAATCTGCGCCAACTACCGTGGGATAAGCCGCCTCAACATTGCGTACAAGGTTCTATCGAGCGTATTGTGTGAAAGATTAAAGCCCACCGTCAACAAACTGATTGGACCTTATCAGTGTGGCTTTGGACCTGGTAAATCAACAACCGACCAGATATTCACCATGCGCCAAATCTTGGAAAAGACCCGTGAAAGGAGAATCGACACTCACCACCTATTCGTCGATTTCAAAGCTGCTTTCGACAGCACGAAAAGGAGCTGCCTTTATGCCGCGATGTCTGAATTTGGTATCCCCGCAAAACTGATACGGCTGTGTAAACTGACGTTGAGCAACACGAAACGCTCCGTCAGGATCGGGAAGGACCTCTCCGAGCCGTTCGATACCAAACGAGGTTCAGACAAGGCGACTCCCTATCGTGCGACTTTTTCAATCTGCTGCTGGAGAAAATTATTAGAGCTGTAGAACTGAATCGAGCAGGTACAATCTTTTATAAGAGTGTACAGCTGCTGGCGTATACCGATGATATTGATATCATCGGTCTCAACACCCGCGCCGTTAGTACTGCTTTCTCCAGACTGAACAAGGAAGCGACGCAAATGGGTCTGGCAGTGAACGAGGGCAAGACGAAATATCTCCTGTCATCAAACAAACAGTCGTCGCACTCGCGACTTGGCTCTCACGTCACTGTTGACAGTCATAACTTTGAAGTTGTAGATAATTTCGTCTATCTTGGAACCAGCGTAAACACCACCAACAATGTCAGCCTGGAAATCCAACGCAGGATTTCTCTTGCCAACAGATGCTACTTCGGACTGAGTAGGCAATTGAAAAGTAAAGTCCTCTCTCGATGAACAAAAACCAAACTCTATAAGTCGCCCATAATTCCCGACCTGCTATATGGTGCAGACGCTTGGGCGATGACAACAACCGATGAGTCGACGTTGCGAGTTTTCGAGAGAAAAGTTCTGCGAAAGATTTATGGTCCTTTGCGCGTTGGCCATGGCGAATATCGCATTCGATGGAATGATGAGCTGTACGAGACATACGACGACATTGACATAGTTCATCGAATTAAAAGACAGCGGCTACGCTGGCTAGGTCATGTTGTCCGGATGGATGAAAACACTCCAGCTCTGAAAGTATTCGACGCAGTACCCGCCGCGGGAAGTAGAGGAAGAGGAAGAACTCCACTCCGGTGGAAGGACCAAGTGGAGAAGGACCTGGCCTCGCTTGGAATATCAAATTGGCGCCACGTAGCGAAGAGAAGAAACGGCTGGCGCGCTGTTGTTGACTCAGCTATAACCGCGTAAGCGGTGTCTACGCCAGTAAAGAAGAATTCATTTTAATGAATTTTCACCTTTTCACAACCATTAACTGAAATTAATTGTTTTGTTTATGTGAGGGATTTGTTGCCGCCGTTCAAGATTGTTAATAAAAAATGTAAAACAATGAAAACTAAATAAAATGCGAAATTTAAATATATTTCAAGAAACGTTTTATAATGTGATGCATGGTAATATGAATTTTCAATTACCGATGAATAAAAACATTTATTAATTGTGAGCTAACAGGCTTAATTCACTCTATAAAGTATTGAAAGTTCAAAAGTCAGTTGTTTTAATATACCATAAAATCATAACAAAAGATTTAAATAGTTTCATCATATATTAAAAGTCCAATATGTAATAATTTTTAATCCTAATAAATTTTGAGGGTTATAATTGAAATGCCCAAATAGAAAATGTAATAAAAAACTCTTATTTTAAGGCGCTCTCACACTGGAATAAGTTAGGCATCCCTTTATCCCTGGCGTAATCGTTGTATTTAGTAAACTTCACTTGATTTGATCGAACGTCGTGAAATTACCGTTGATAAAGCAACTCTGAGGTATTTGAAAACATTTTTTTTTTTGGTAATTATCAATTTATAGAAATGCAGCTATTAGGGAATGTGAATATGAATTATATTTTAATCATATTGATACATCAATAAATCGGATTACTTTGGAGGTCGGGGACTGAAAACGAATTTCGGTATAATTGGGTTCAATTCAAGTATTATATAAATAACACATGCTATTTCACAATGTTTAACTAAATGTTTTCTCAATTTTCTCTTTGTATATTGAAATATACACTTTAAACATTGAAATAAGTTCACATTTCATTTTTATTTTGTTATTTTTTAGCTAAATTTAATAACTAAAATATCACTTAGCAGAGTTATGCTTAAATGTTAGAGTGTTTACAGTTATGAGGAAAACCAGCGTTGCCATATCTTAAAACCAAAGTAAGGATTTTACAGCGACAGCGATTTGTTTGTTGTTACCAGTGCTGCCAATTTGGATTTTTTCCCGTCAAAACTGGCTTTTTTTCGAAGGCTAACTGCGGGAAAAATTTGAAAGTTGCGGGAATTGGGGAAAGCGGAAATTCTGGCTCTTTTAGAAATTCAATTGGCTTTTTCTGACTTTTTTTTGTGTTGTTAACACTTAAGTAGAAAAAATATGAAAAAGTGGCAGCTTTACAAACAAACCAGAAAATGTGGTGGCGGATCGATTGTTTTTCTCGATATACGCGAATGTCATCTCTATTTAGTGGTTCCATCTCTATTTAAAAAGTGCGCGTAAGTTCTTAAAAGTTGTGAAATGCCGAAAGAATACAAGCAAAAATACCGCGATGTGTGGCTTAAGAGTGATGAATTCAAGGCATGGATTCGCAGGAGAGGGTTTACTACACCTATTGCAAGAGCACTATCACAGCGAAACTGAGTGATCTGCGAGCTCACGCTGCAACAAAGAAGCACACAAGTGCCATGAGTGGCTTTACCCAGACGAACAAGCTCAACTTTGAAAGATCATCTGAAAATTATAATGTGCAATCACTGTGCCTTTTTATTGCACAGCATATAGCAATGTCGCAAATTGACCACTTGGGGAGCCTATGCAAAAAACGGTTCGACGAGGCGAATATAAATCTGCACCGGACCAAATGCACAAAAATTTTAAAAAATGTATTAGGACCACACTTTTCTGAAGACTTACGCCAAGATATCGGAAAATCAAAATTCAACCGACGAGTCAACTGACATAAGCGTTACAAAACTTCTAGGTATGTATTATTGACATAATTTTTAACAACAATTACTTTTATTGAATTAAATATTTACTAAATTTATTTTTTGAATGTACATACATATGTATATATTTATGTAGGTGTGGTTATCAATTAGTTTTCGATGCGGAGGGATGTATTCGTCTCTACATTTTTAAAAATTGTAGGTTTAGAAAGTGGAAATGCTGAAGCCATTGTAGATAGCGTCAAAAATGTATTGTCGTCCTATAAATTAGATATTAAGAATCTCATTGGTATTGGGACAGACAATGCCAATGGTATGACAGGCAAAAACCATAATGTTTTCACAGAATTAAAAAAGGAAACTCCAACCCAAATTTTAATAAGATGTGTGTGCCATTCTGTACAGCTGGCTATTAGCCAAGTATGTAAACATCACCTCCCAGAGAATTTGGAATTCTAAATCTATGAAACGTTTAACTGGTTTGCTAAAAGTTCATGCCGTCCAATAGAATATCAAAAAATTAATAAATGTTTAAACGATGATAAGGTATTTCAAACTGTTGTTACAGACATTTGAATTTGTTTCTTAACATTTATGTATTGTTTTTTAAGTGTCCGTGAGTATTCCGCTGACTAACTTTATTGTGCCAATTATGTACTATTTGTTATGTGTGAATTGTCCTGCATGTTGTTTTTAACAAAGTAAATTATTGTTTCAATAACATTTTTATTGTATAAAGTATAATTATGTAACTATTTAATTATGTAAATTTTTTCTAAAAGGTTCCTTTGAAAAAACCCAGAGTCAGTGACACAAGATGGTTGTCGATTGAATTGGCGGTATCGAGAATATTGGATCAGTAGGAAGAGCTGAAATTGCACTTTGGCTTAGCTGCAACTATGAAAAATGCTTTAAAGCGCAAATGCACCACCAGCAATTAGGCGATGACGTTAACTATCTCTATTTGTTATTTTTAAAGCCAATTATTTGCGACTTACAAAGGGTGAACAAGTAATTCCAAAGTAATAACGCCAACGCAACAGAATTACTTAATGATTTGGACTTTGCCATAAATTCGCTAAAGAAAGAAGTTATACCACCAGTTGAATTAGATATTTTCGAAACTGACGATATTGAGAGGTATGCCGATACAACTTTGCATAATTAAAACAGAGGTAAGTAATTTTTGTAATTTTTTAAAAACGACTAAATAATTTGGTTATTACTTTTAGACTACAGATTGATGTTTTTTCGGTCACCAAAATATTGTGCGCGGTGAAGAAAGACATCACAAATATTTTAGAGTTTCTGCAATGCAAAAATATTTCTAAAATTGAACGCCAATACAACAACATAAATTTGGTAAAATGGGACAACATCAGCGACACAAACAAATTTTGATTTAAGGTGCTAAACTTTAAAGATTCTCGTGGAAAACGTAGATTTTTTGAGTTGGCAACTGTGGCCATTCAAATATTGTTTTTACCCGGAGATAGAAAGGGTTTTTAGCCAGGTTAACCTAATTAAATCAAAATTAAGAAATTCAATAGGCCTCGCCACGACTAACAGCATTCTAAGCATAAGGCAAAGTGTTATTTCAAGCAAAAGATATACTCTATTCATTTTTATTTTAATATACAGAAACGGATTACGAAGGATGGGAAAATGCTGCGTCGACTATGAAGTGCCTGTAAAATATCTGCAGATGATAGGCACGAATATGTCATACGGAAATGAGACAGACCAAGACGATATAGATAAATTAATTTTTTTTCTCCATTCTTCCCGTCAAAAAAAGCTTTTTTTCCTGATCAAAAGTTGGCAGCACTGGTTTTTACTTTCGCGTGACTTTTTTTAATACGCTTTTATTAGCTTCACTTTTATGTATGTATGTTTGTTTATTTGTAACTTTTTTAAGTGGTACTGAAACCTAGAATATTTGAGCGACACTGTAGGAAGGCGATAGTAAGTTTAAGCAGCTCACCAAAAAGATGCGCTATAAAGTATGCAACATCTATATAAACTAGTTTTGGTGACATTTGAATAGCATATGTATACATATAACCGCGCACCAGAAGAAATAATATCAAATAATGCAAAACATGTGACTTTAGGTAATAAAAAATTAATACTGCAACTGCAATAGAAAATGCCTTTTTATTAAACTTTGGCTGTCGCGCTTTTCAAAAATTGTCACCGAATATAATGGCGGAGAAAACGATTTAAGTTATATTCGTTTATATTTTACAATATTAGTAAATCTCATAAAAGAAAAAAAATAGATTCTTTCAATATAAAATAAGAATACGTAAAAATTTAAAATACACAAAGAAATATTCTAATTTTTGAACCCCTCTACCTGAAAAAATGGAAAATGAGATAACCCACCTACCTACATAGTTTACCTACTTTACTGGTCGACCACTTGAATTATAAGTGCTAGTCAAGAACAATCAGGGGTGTTGTAAAATCTGATAGTTATCGGAATCAGAATTGAAACCGATCAAAAAAAGCAGTAGGTGTCATGAATTCAGACATTATTGGTTTGATATTCGAAACAGAATTTGTATCGGTTTTGGGTGTCACGGAACCCAATTTTATCGGCAAGAAGATAGTCGCATACAGATTTGAAATGTAAGTTAGGAAATCGAGTTATTTTATTGTTGCGAATTGATTTATCTTTATTTCTATAGGAAAAAACAGAATAAAACACGGAATGTCTTAATTATTGAGTTTTGGAAAAAATGCGGATATTTAAGGGGGGAGCCTGCTTTAGAATCTTAAAAATTCGGTCAACCGACAATTTTTTGAATATGAATTCTTTGATATTCTGCCTTAGGGAAGCAATTGCCCGATGCCTCTCGCGTGTGCATTTGTCGCGCGACGGGCAGTACGCAGGTCGCGATTTCTCTCGGAAACAAAAAATTCAAAGAGATTATATTTGTTAATAACTTATGTTCAAGTTGAACTAGAAATAAAAAATTCTTTTTAATAAAAAAAAAATGGTTTTTGACCAAAAAATATTACTTTATGTTATGTTATTTAAACATACATATGTTCAAACTTAACTTTTCTTAGTGTTTTTTAGTTTAAATAGAAGATAAAAGATAATAAACTTTGCACCAAATCCATACGTCTAGTTTTTTTCAATCCTGCCCGCCAATTAAGAAAAATCGTAAAAATGAGAAACCGAGTCAAAGTTTTCGCTTTCTGTCCAAACGCTCATATATCTACATACATGTATGTATCTGCCAGACGCTCGCTCACTATTTTCCTTCTAGCGTCGACAATATTTCGAATTCCCATTTATAACTTTTGAACTTTGTAAACCAGGCTCCCCCCTTAAAGAAGATTTTCAAAACGAAATAAACGTAACTTAACACCCAAATACGTCTTCATTCGTTCGATAAATATTATCTCTTAAAATCTTTCTTTAATTTGGAACACATTAATAATTTTAATAGGACTGCTTCCAAATGTATTCATTTGCACGTTTTGTTACATTAGTAAACAGCTGGTTCGAATATTGGTTTTGCGTATGTTCGAAAAGACGAAAACCCAATAAGATTCTGTGACACCATTGATAATCAGAATTGGTTTGCAATTCTGACAGCTAAACAATTCTGTCTTGGATTCCACAACACCCCTGAATAGAAATGGATTAAGCCAAGTTTGTACCATTACTTTTTTGGTTCCTGCGGAACATCATAAATATCAGGAAGATATTAAGTATACAATCAAACGAAAAAACAGTCGAAGGGTACGGTTGTGACAATTTAAAATTATAAGCGAAATATATTTACATAGATTTTCAAATCTCTTCATTATAAAATAATAAATTAATTTTATTTAACGAATTGTTTACACAAAAGAAACAACAAATCTCAGTGAAAGAATGGAAAGATCGTCAGAACACTTAAGCGACCCAGCAAAATACAGCTATGGAATTGCTGATGTTGCCAATAATACTGAGTTGGGCGTCGACCGTTCGTAAGATGCAGGTTGTACAGTAGATCATGCAGTAATTTATCTGGGCTCTCGACTGTTTGCTGCTGGAAAAGCTTATGTAGCACTTAGTCGTTGTAGGTCTTTGGATGGTATTCGAATTGAAGAACTAGACTGTTCAAAGTTGACAGGTAAAACCCCTTGTAACAGTGACGCTTTAGAAGAAATGATTTGATTAAGAAGTAATAATTCGTAAAGTCGTCAATAGAACTTGGTCGCAAATAATATAACAATTAGTCAATGAAAGGTTACGAGTAGATATTTAATGCTGCCTAATTATCGATTTACTTAACCAATACTATATGTCATATATCATATTTTAACAAATTTAGGGTTACTCAAATCAAACTAAAAAATTAAAAATAAATATATTTAAAAAAAACTTAAAAACACGCTTTTAAAGCATATCAAACTAAAAAGTGAAAAATAATTCTTTGTATAAACTAACAATAATAATAGAGGAAAAATTCCTGCATTATTGTGAGAAAAGCGTGGTGTGCTTAGTGACATAATTTTCATATATCGAGCATTCCATGCTATTTCCACAATAATGCATGAACAGCGAAAATTAAATAAAACACGAAATTTAAATATATTTGATAAAACGCTTAGTAATGCGATGCATTGTAGTATTAATTTACAATTAATAATGAGTAAAAACATTTATTAATTGATAGCTAACGGCCTCAGCTCACTTTATTATGTATTGAAAGTCCAAAAGTCGGTTTTTTGAATATACCATTAAATCCAAAAAAAAATTAAAAAGTTTCTTCGTATATTCAAAGTCCAATACATAGTACAATAATTTTTAACCGTAATAAATGTTGGGGTTTTGGTTTAAATGCCCGGTAATTCTATTTTTTTCGATCTGGCTACAATACTGTTATAAAAACCCTTATTTTGAGGCTCCCCCACACTGCGTTCTCACAATAGTAGACCAACTCTATCTTTAAATATCTTGGCAGATTTTGCGGGTGGAGGTAATATGTGCAATATGCTTTTAGAACGCCATCGCTCTGGTTGCGAATTAATAATTGATGCTTTAATGTGCGAAGGAATAGCTTATTTATCCTTTTGGTTATTTTTGTCACGTTCCCTTCCATATGGTATAGTTAATTAGGTCGAAGCGTGTTGAATGGAGGTGCTTATTATTATGATCTATACGAAACGAAAGAGGAATTATTATTTTTTAAATTAGTAAAAACATATGTAAGTTTAAAAATATGCTCTTAAAATGGTAAAAAATATTTAAAAAAGTGATATGTGCTAACTTGATCTCATTACTTTAACAAAATCAGTTTGGTTTTTTTTTCAGGATCCAGTTCAGAGATATAGTGGTCACCGCAAAACGTGTTTTTTGAGAAGAATTTCTTTCAGTTTCTTCTTTTCGCAACGTGACGCCAATTGGAAATTCCAGCCAGGTCCTTCTCTGGTCTTTCCAACGGAATGGAGGTCTTCTTCTTCCTGTGCGTTGAATACACTCAGAGTTGAAGTGTTTTCGTACATAAGTACGACATGGCCTAGACAGCGGAGCCGCTCTCTCTTAGTTCGCTAAACTATGTCAATGCCGTCGTATTTCTCATATAGCTCATCATTCCATCGAATGCGATATTTGCTGTGGCCAACGCGCAACGGATCATAAATCTTTCGCAGAACCTTTCTCTCGAAAACTCGTTACGTCGATTAATCAGATGTTATCATCGTCCATGCCTCTGCACTGTATAGCAGGACGGGAATAATGAGTTACTTATAGAGTTTGGTTTTTGTTCGTCGAGAGAGGAGGGATACCAAATTTAAAATCAACGAAGAAGTGGTGTGTTTTCAATTCTCTTTTCACGGGTCTTTTCCTCTTTTCACTAATGGTAAATTTTTGGTTGGTTGTTGATTTTCTAGGCCTAAGGCCGCACTGACTATATTTTATAAAGAAGTTGATACATGCTCCTTATTAGTTTTCCTCCACCGTGTTAGCTCGGCCGTCGATTTTCGAGAATTCCTCCTGTCGGCCAGATTGTCAAGCTCTTCATACTCACGCATTTCGGCCTCTCTTTCTCTGTTCGGGTGCGAATCATGGTTGTAACAAGATAGTGGTCCCAGTAAATGTTAGGACCTCGGAGTGTAAGTACGTACTGGAGACGTGTCTTTCGTCTAACACAGCAAAACCGATTTTCTTGCGTGAACTTATACAAATGACTCCATCCTCCTTCTCACTAATACTTAGCTTTAAAATATAGTTAAAAATACCAAAATATGTGTAAAAGTTGTTTGTTGAATAAATTTAAAAGTTTTCTTAGAAAAAAACTCAGGAAAATTCGTTTTTTCGGCATTCTAACTGTATACAACCCCTTAAGGAGCATAGGGAACTCCTCTCCAAGCAAGACCACCACTCCTTGCAGACGGCGAGCTCGAATCGAGAGTCACCCTTGTGCAGCTTTATTCTGGATACTGAACCAGGTTAAACTCCTACTTATCCAGAATCGACGCCATATACCAAGTACATATAATATCTCCTGCTTGAAACGAGTCCCCGCATGACTCTAACCAATTCTTTGGAGACCCTGCTAGCCCTACAACAGGACCTTACTACTCTAACGGGGACTACTTGTGGATAACTTTCTCTTTCAGGGTTCTTTTTCAGGGTTTTGAAACGAAGTTGGGTTTCATGGATTATAAAAATTATTTGCAAGTTTCCAAAATATTCGAAAGAAATTTGCATTGGTGCATTTTGATAATTTGTCGAAATCGGCTTGGTCTGACAATTATAACATATTTATATCTCCAAATTATTCGAAAGAAATTTGCATTGGCAATTATGGCATATACATATCTGTCATACAGCCGATTACTCAAAAATTTTATTTAAATAGAAGAATTATCGGAAGAGCTTGGAGAGTGGAAGTGTACCACTGAACAGGTGTGAAAACGTAAGAGGAAGTTGCCCAGCTATTATATATTAACCTTTTGGCTTTCTTTTATATATATGAGTATAGCGATATACATAATGAAGTTGAAATCATTTCGACGGAAGGAAGCGACAGGAGGGACCAATTGCTCGCTCAATTAGGTCAGATTAAAGGAGAGGATGTTATAAACCACGTATTTACTCAAAGAAACTAAAATTAACTTTACTTTTACTCATTTACTTAGCAAAAACTTATTAATGCATTCTAAAGAAAAAAATTAATAATATTGTTACAAAAGTAGTATTAAGTTGTATTTGTATTGCTATATGCATCCCTTATTATGAACAATAGCTGTAGGTATATGGAATAGCATTTGTCTTGTTGTAGACATCTGGCGCCGCACTGTCTGCTTGTCTACTTAAACAATTGCAGAGTCTGGCGCCACGGCTGTCTGCTTGCGTCTGGCGCCGTATAGCATTATGTTCTGGAAATTTCCAGACGCAATATTCTAGAAGGACACGTCGGCATCAGCGAGAAGTGCGTGGCTATATAAGCCGTGGGAGCGCCAACGTAATCAATCAGTGCTAAGAGTAAACTGCTATAGTGTAGACGAGTTGTGAAATAAAGAGTTGTTGAATTAAATTAAACAGTTTTGGTTTTATTTGTCAATCTAGAGATACGAACCTAACAAAGTGAACTAGCAAGCAGTAAAATCGTAACAATTGGTGTCAGAAGTGGGATTGTCAAATAATCCAAATTCAAGATGGTTAAATTCGGAGAATTGAGAATTCAGCAATTAAAAAAGGAACTGGAGGAGCGTAATTTGCCGATAAGCGGGCAAAAGGCGGATCTGCAGGCACGATTACGTGAAGCAATGGAAGCGGATGGAATTAATGTGGACGAGTTCGAATTTGTTGGGCCAGAAACTTCTACAAAGGTAGAAGAAAAAGTAGAAGAACAACGAACATCATCGAGTGTGGACATGAACATGCTGTTAGTGGCTATACAGAAAATAGCTGAAAATACAGAAAATGCAGTGCAAACAGGAAATCGTCTGGCACAGCAAATAGCTGAAAATGCAGAAAAGGCAGTGCAAACAGAAAATCGTCTGGCACAGCAAATGACGCAAATAGCTAAAAATACATCACAGTTAGAGTCTCGCCTTACACAACAAATGACTGAAAATAATACGCAGTTAGAAAAGCGTTTAGTACAACAGATTACAGAAAGTAATACACAATTGCAACAGAAAGTTTCAAAATTGGAAGACGAATGAAGCACGTTAAAAAATGACGAAGAAAATTTGAAATCAGAAGTTCTTCATTTGAGTAATCGGATGCGAGAACTGCAACTGCATGGCCCTGCACCATAAACAAATAATCAAAGATTGAAGGCACCCACATTCGATGGAAGTATTCCATTTCAAATTTTCAAACTTCAGTTTGAAAAGACAGCAATGGCCAATAACTGGAATGCAGCGGACAAAGTAGCGTCCTTGTTTGTATCATTGAAAGGACCTGCGGCAGAAATCCTTCAGACTATTCCAGACTGTGAACGGGACAACTATGAGGCATTGATGAGTGCGATAGAAAGACGATATGGTAGTGAGCACCGGAAACAAATATACCAGATCGAACTGCAAAATAGGGGTCAGAAAATGAACGAGTCATTGCAAGAGTTCGCAACTGAAAGAGAACGACTGGCTCATTTGGCAAATGCAGATGCACCTGTGGATTACATTGAGAGGGTAAAAATTCAAAGCTTCATAAATGGAATTCGTGATGTGGACACCAAACGCGCCACATATGCATTGCCAAAAAGAACGTTTGCTGAAACGGTTTCGCACGCCCTCACACAGGAAACAGCTTCTCTACTAAGTAAACCAGCACACAAAGTACAAAGGGTTGAAAAGGAACAACCGGCGCTGATGGAAGAAATATTGAAGACTCTGAAGACAATTGCTGCACCGCGAGTAAATACAACAAAGATGTTTCAACTGTGGAAAAGCGGGTCACTTTGCCCGAAATTGCAATATAAAAGTAAGCCCATCAAAACGGAAACAACCAACAGATAACGAGGACGGAGCATCCACATCTCACAAGTCGTTAAACTAAAACGGAACAGTTCAAAGGGGCGTGAGCTGGTTCCCACAACTATTTGCCCCGCCATCTCGATATCACAAATAGGTCGCCATGACAACAATCTTACTATCAACGGCATCGTAAATGGACGACTGTCAACGCTTACTTTGGATACTGGTGCCACACATTCATTTATCCGACCGGATGTGGTAAGAGGAACGGTTGAACCATTAGTCGGTTGCAAGCTTCGAACGGCCACCGGGGAGGAAGCAGCTGTCGCGGGAAAAGTGTTTTGCGAAGTAATGATCGGTATCCTGGAAGTTAATCACACCTTCATCGTAGCAGAAATCACGGATGAAATTATAATGGGAGTAGATTTCATGATTGATCACGGGGTTACTTTGGATTTAAACAAGCAAATGCTGTTTTGCCAGAACGTGGAGATGCCTATAAACATCGGATATGTGACCAACGTTGAAAGTAAGAGGGTGATTGTTGATGATAATCAGAGCATTCCACCAAAATCTGAGGCGATTGTATGGGCTAACGTGAATGGAGGAGGTGGGACTGAAGAATTGTGGATTGTGGAACCAACAAAAATATATACACCCATCTTGGTAGGAAGAACGCTTGTGAAAACTAGAGAAGACGCCACCATTCCGGTCAGAGTAGTGAATGAATTCAACACGCCTATAAGTCTGAAGAAAGGAGCAGTAATTGGACAGTGCCAGAATATAAGTGCAATAGCACGATGCGAACGGTCACAACAGAAACCTACTATTGAGCGACAGCAGATAAGTCCTACACTCCTAAACAATTTGCTGAATGAGCTGCATGGAAATGAAAAATTAAAAGCAGAAAAACTATTAGAAAAATACGCATCCATATTTGCAAACGAAGGAAACACAGGAAGAACCGGCATTGTCAAACATCGCATAAATACTGGAGACGCTAAACCAATCCGACAAGCTCCGCGTAGGGTTCCACTAGCAAAACGTGAGGATGCTAACAAAATTATTAAAGACATACACAAAAACGGTGTAATCGAACCTTCAATAAGTCCATGGAGCTCACCTATTGTCTTAGTTAAAAAGAAAGATGGTAGCACCCGTTTCTGCGTAGATTATAGGAAGTTGAATGATGTCACAAAGAAAGACAGTTATCCTCTACCAAGAATCGACGATACATTAGACACCTTGTCTGGAGCGAAATGGTTTTCTACATTAGATCTACAAAGTGGATATTGGCAAGTCGAGATTGATGAATGTGACCGTGAAAAGACCGCTTTCAGTATGGGCGACGGGTTATGGGAATTCTCTGTGATGCCATTTGGGTTATGTAATGCGCCTGCAACGTTCGAGCGACTGATGGAACATGTGTTAAAAGGACTCAACTGGAAGACGTGTTTGGTGTATCTTGATGACATTATCATCATGGGAAAAAGTTTTGATGATCATCTGAAAAATCTAGAGGAAGTCTTTCAGCGAATAGCATCAGCCGGATTACGCTTGAATCCCAAAAAGTGTTCATTATGGAAGAAGCAGGTCACATATCTCGGACATAAAGTGTCAATTGAGGGGATTCACACTGAGGAAGGAAAAATAAAAGCAGTCAAAGATTGGCCTCGACCCACCAACATACATGAACTCCGCAGCTTCCTTGGCTTATGCACGTATTACCGCCGTTTTGTACCTGGATTTGCGAACGTGGCTAGAAGTTTACATGATTTAACAAAGAAGAATCGCCCGTTTATATGGCAGTTGGAACAAGAAAAAGCGTTTGAGCAGCTTAAAGAACTACTTTGTACGGCGCCGATGTTGGCTTATCCAATACCTGGAAAGAAATTCATCCTGGATACAGATGCGAGTGCTTATGGAACTGGAGGTGTCCTGTCTCAGCTCATCGACGGACAAGAAAGAGTAATTGGGTATTACAGCAGAGTGCTCGGGAAACCAGAGAAAAACTACTGTGTGACGCGAAAAGAACTACTAGCTGTGGTGGAATGTGTAAAACATTTCCACAAGTATTTGTATGGACAACGATTCTTGCTGAGGACTGATCATGCAGCATTAAAATGGTTATTACAGTTTAAGAATCGGGAAGACCAAATTGCACGATGGATCGAAAGATTACAGAATTACGACTTCGAAACAGAACACCGAAAAGGGATTCACCACAAAAATGCGGATGCATTATCACGTCGCCCTTGTCCACTGGAATGTAAACATTGCTCCAAATCAGAAGGAAAAGAAGGTATAATCGACTTGCGATTACTGAATATAGAACCTGAGGATGATTGGACTCCTCACCGCATCAGAATCAATCAGCTGGAGGACCCTGATCTTGCAAAGCTGGTAATGGCCAAAGAAAATGGGGTACGACCACCAAAGGAACAAATAAGTAGCGAGAGTCCAACTGCAAAGCATATTGGGCCCAATGAAACAGCATAAACCTCGTTAATGGATACCTTCATCGTACCTGGGAAAGCAAAGAGGGCAAACAGTCTCGTCTGCTGATCATAGTACCGAAGTCCATGATCCCGAAAGTATTGAAGGAATATCACAATGGACCTAGTGGAGGGCACCTTGGAATTACAAAAACTATAGAGAAGATTAAACAACGGTTCTACTGGATCGGTTGTCGAGATTCCATAGCAGAATGGATAAGTAATTGCGTAGCGTGCATGGCAGCTAAAGGTCCTAAAGCCAAAAGTCGCGGTAGGCTACAACAGTACAACGTGGGATCACCATTTGAACGAGTCGCAATGGATGTTGCAGGTCCGTTCCCAACCAGTACGGCCGGAAACAAATATCTACTGGTTGTCATGGACTATTTCAGTAAATGGCCAGAAGTCTATGCCTTACCAAACCAAGAAGCGAAGACAGTAGCCGAAGCGTTTGTAGAAAATTGGATAACAAGGTTCGGAGTGCCCGTCGAATTACACTCAGATCAAGGCAGGAATTTCGAATCTTCCATTTTCCAAGAAGTCTGTACATTATTGGGCATCCACAAGACACGGACAACAGCGTTACATCTACAATCAGATGGAATGGTAGAGAGATTCAACCGAACGCTTGAAGAACATCTGCGGAAAATCGTTGATAAAGATCAACGGAATTGGGACAAGTGCATCCAGATGTTCCTGCTGGCGTATCGTTCAGCGAAGCACGAGACAACTGGTTACACGCCAGCAAAGATTATTTTTGGATCTGATCTGCTGTAAGAAATGATGGAGATTATTGTTCAGCCTTAAAGGAAGAAATGAATGAATTACATCTAATGGTAAGACAGCATACGCATCTGATGAGCAATAAGATGAAGGACCGGTTCGATCAAGCGGCAAATTCAAAAGGTTTTGAAGAAGGTGATCTGGTCCCGTTGTACAATCCACTTCGAAAGAAAGGCTTGTCCCCGAAACTGCAGACAGCCTGGGAAGGACCCTATATGGTGATGAAACGACTTAATGACGTGGTATACCGCATACAAAGAAATGCAAAAGCACGATGTAAAATGAAAGTAGTACATTTGGAGAGGCTCGCCCCATTTGGTTCAAGAGGATTTGTGCCTAATCGGGACGATTAGGCTTTAGTGGAGGGCAGTGTTACAAAAGTAGTATTAAGTTGTATTTGTATTGCTATATGCATCCCTTATTATGAACAATAGCTGTAGGTATATGGAATAGCATTTGTCTTGTTGTAGACATCTGGCGCCGCACTGTCTGCTTGTCTACTTAAACAATTGCTGAGTCTGGCGCCGCGGCTGTCTGCTTGCGTCTGGCGCCGTATAGCATTATGTTCTGGAAATTTCCAGACGCAATATTCTAGAAGGACACGTCGGCATCAGCGAGAAGTGCGTGGCTATATAAGCCGTGGCAGCGCCAACGTAATCAATCAGTGCTAAGCGTAAACTGCTATAGTGTAGACGAGTTGTGAAATAGAGAGTTGTTGAATTAAATTAAACAGTTTTGGTTTTATTTGTCAATCTAGAGCTACGAACCTAACAAAGTGAACTAGCAAGCAGTAAAATCGTAACAATATATATATATTAAAAAACTAAGGAGCTTCAGCGATTTCTTAAATATATAGAAAATATTTAAGGTTTGATATGAAGGAAAAACGTATATAATATAATAATAACATATAATACAATACATACTTATAAATAATAAAATAAAAATATAGCATCTTTCTCTTTGACACCATGTCTGAAATCCCACGTGATCTGTCAAATACTAATGCATGAAAATCCTAACCTCAAAAAAATCACCCGTTACATATGTAAGTATGTTATAATTGTCAGACCAAGTCGATTTCGACAATTTATCAAAATGCACCAATGCAAATTTCTTTGAGTATTTTTTTTTTTCGTTTTATGGTATATTCAAAAAACCGACTTTTGGACTTTCAATGCATAATAAAGTGAGTTGAGCCCGTTGGCTATCAATTAATAAATGTTTTTACTCATTAATAATTGTAAATTAATACTGCAATGCATCGCATTACTAAGCGTTTTATCAAATACATTTAAATTTCGTGTTTTATTTAATTTGGAATGCTCGATATATGAAAAATATGTCACTAAGCACACCACGCTTTTCTCACAATAATGCAGGAATTTTTCCTTTATTATTATTGTTAGTTTATACAAAGAATTATTTTTCACTTTTTAGTTTGATATGCTTTAAAAGCGTGTTTTTAAGTTTTTTTTGAATATATTTATTTTTAATTTTTTAGTTTGATTTGAGTAACCCTAAATTTGTTAAAATATGATATATGACATATAGTATTGGTTAAGTAAATCGATAATTAGGCAGCATTAAATATCTACTCGTAACCTTTCATTGACTAATTGTTATATTATTTGCGACCAAGTTCTATTGACGACTTTACGAATTATTACTTCTTAATCAAATCATTTCTTCTAAAGCGTCACTGTTACAAGGGGTTTTACAAGGGGTTTTACCTTTGAACAGTCTAGTTCTTCAATTAGAATCTACAACGACTAAGTGCTGCATAAGCTTTTCCAGCAGCAAACAGTCGAGAGCCCAGATAAATTACTGTATGATCTACTGTACAACCTTGCATCTTACGAACGGTCGACGCCCAACTCAGTATTATTGGCAACATCAGCAATTCCATAGCTGTATTTTGCTGGGTCGCTTAAGTGTTCTGACGATCTTTCCATTCTTTCACTGAGATTTGTTGTTTCTTTTGTATAAACAATTCGTTAAATAATTAATTTATTATTTTATAACGAAGAGATTTTAATCAAATATAATATACGACACACAGACTTTTTGAAAATCTATGTAAATATATTTCGCTTATAATTTTAAATTGTCACAACCGTACCCTTCGACTGTTTTTTCGTTTGATTGTATACTTAATATCTTCCTGATATGTATTTATGATGTTCCGCGGTTACTAAAAAAGTAACGGTACAAACTTAGCTTAATCCACTTCTATTGTTCCTGACTAGCACTTATAATTCCTGTGGTCGACCCGGAAAGTAGGTAAAATGGGTAGGTGGGTTGTCACATTTTCCATTTTTTGAGGTAGAGGGGTTCAAATATTATGTAGGTAGAATATTTCTTTGTGTATTTTAAATTTTTACGAATTCTTATTTTATATTGAAAGAATCTAGGTGACAAGTTTCGAAAAGCTCACATCGACGCGACAGCCAAAGTTTAAGTATCTGATTTTTTTTTTTACTACAAAGATTATATTATAAATATTAATTTTTTTATTACCTAAAAGTCACATGTTTTGCATTATTTGATACTATTTCTTCTGGTGGGCGTTTATATGTGAATACATATACATATTTCAATACATACATATCTATTCAAATGTCACCAAAACTAGTTTTATATAGATGTTGCATACTTAAAGCGCATCTTTTTGGTGAGCTGATTAAACTTACTATCGCCTTCCTACAGTGTCCATCAAATATTCTAGGTTTCAGTACCACTTAAAAAATTTAGAAACATACATATGTACATACATACAAGTGTAGCTAATAAAAGCATATTAAAAACATGTAACTTTGACAAACCAGTGTAACATTGTTGTGATTTATTATTTATATATATGCAAATATATTTAATAAAAAAATTATTTATATCTAAAAGATAAAGAAAGATTAATTATAAAAAAATGATAATAATATCTGAAAGAAAAGAATAATATTATCTGATCATTTAAAATATTAAACAAACATTTGTTTTCACATATTTGGGGTACTCACAACCTGTCGTAAAGCATCGTAAAATCGTAAAATTATAAATTTTTACACTTGTTTAAAAAAATTGTTGTTGGATTTCATACAAAAATGAGTTTACACATTTACAATTTTCAATGCTATGTTTTCGAATCGTTATAACTTACAACTTTATGAGACTTGTGAATTGCACAATTATATTGGATTGTGCAGGCCGTCTTAAACGCTTAAAAAACACACTTATTTTCACATATTTTATTGGACTGCGCAAGCCGCTTTAAGACATAAAACAAACACTTAACAATTCATATATGCTGCTTCTGATGAAATTGTTTAAACTGCTGCTATTTCCAATTCTGTTGTTGTTCTGCTATAAAAACAAATGAATTTAATATTTGCAAATTGTTGTTAAAAAATTACATACAATTTATCACTTACCTTCTTGTTATACGAGCGGGAATGATTTGCGTCTTTTAATCGTTTTTATTATTATCCTTTTTGAGATTCTCTTTTGACACCAGTGACAATTATATTTCTCATTCGCACTCATTTAATAAAAACAAGAAATGTGATAACTTTTTTCATCGCATTTGGGTTAAAAAAAAAATAACCCGAACATGTGCGTTGGAGTTAGTGCATAGAGAAAAAATGTGTAATTGTATTGAAATTTCTGAGAAAAGTGGTTAGCCGTGGCTGGCAGGGTTGTTACCGATAACAAATAGTATCAAATACGCTAACACGTTTGTATGTTAGAGTTAACAAATTGCCAACCAAAACAATAACTCTTACGGTCTTTTTCACAATATCTGTTAATATTATTTTAAATCTCAGGTAGCTTAAATGGGTGATGACTTTAACCGAGAGAACCGTTTCCACCAAGTTCCGGTTAGCGTATCTACGAATAGTTTGATTATTGTGAAAGCGTGGGAAAACGGTTTACAGAACTTGCAACACGCAAAACTTTGTAAACATCATTAGCCATATAATGAATGCTCAGCCGAGAACTCTTTTTGTTGTCCAAACTGGTTTTCGGGACTATGCCGCTTACACTCAGATGGAACGCTTTGTTTTCTTTTTCGCAATAGTTAATTTGTTCGCAATGCGGGATTACATTTAATTTTTAAATGTCTCTCATGGTTGTAACAGAGCACGGTTTCAACGAAATATTTAGATTATATTGTTCTGCCTAGAAACTTACTCTCTCTTCGTTAAAGTGTACCAGAAATTATTTGACAGATTATAATTAACCAGATACTGAGATAATGCCGATAAAGTGCCGATAAAGTGCCGATTCTGGTTATGTGCCTGATATTGTGAAAACGGCCCAAATTTAGCTGATATTGTTGTTATGATTAAGACACAGGTTATCTTCTTCTTCATAATTGGCTTAGACACCGCTTACGCAATTATTATTCGCCGTGGCCAACGCGCAAAGGACCATGTATCTTTCGCAGAACTTTTCTCTCGAAAACTCGCAACGTCGACTCATTAGTTGTTGTCATCGTTCAAGCCTCTGCCACATATAGCTCTCCTTCAAACGGATGTTCTTAGGCTACCCAGAGGATACTTGGTCAAAGACCGGAAGTCGTGAGCAGCTTGAGTCATATGTAAATGAATCGTTTCTGGCCACTCCCAAGTGAATGGCTATCAAAGAACTTTCCTCACTTGCGCGAACTCCTACACATGACTCCAGGTTATCAGATCAGTAAAAAAATGCATTTTTGACACCTAGCAAACAGTAAGCTGATTCAGTAACCAATATACATTGTGACAAAAAGGTACCCGGAAATTGTAAACAAAACGACAAATATTTTATAATTCATTAATATTTATTTTGTCGCCTTCAAAGTAATCCCCACCAGATGTTATGATCTTATGCCAACGATTTTTCCAATCTTCGAAACCCTTTTCACTTTCAGCGAATTTCGTTTTATCGCTTCGATCTACTGAAAATAGGTTTCGTTCCGATGATTGTTGACTTGTCTGCGTGTCAATCTCATAAACCCATGTCTCGTCGGCAATTAAGGTCCGTATCCAGCTCTCAAGTAATTGAAAATAAACTTTGTGCGTGATAAATATGTATATATGTGTGTAGTAACATAAATGTTTAAGGAATGTTGTTGATGATTGGTAAGTTTTATACAACATTTTAAAATGAAATATACATACTTCATAATAATCATTTTACCTAATTTTGGACGAATTTAACGATTACTTTGAATTTCCTTCAAGAAACAATTGTTGATTTCATGTTTCTTCGCAAAACCAGGTTTGCCATATTCGCACTTTATTGAAAAAATGTATTAAAAATTAGTACTAGATTTCTTTAGAGCTGCATACTAGCACAAGAAAATTTTCTTAACCATTTCTTAAGTGTTTTTTATATGACGTTTTTATATTTCTTGGGAGGTGGATACTAAGCTTTATAATGCACTCCATGAATGTGGGATTGTAAATCGCATGGTCCAGCATGTCCAAAGAGACCTGTTTACGGTACTCTTTTTGAAAAAAAAAATCGCTTTATCGGAACAAGTAGAGGAAGAACACGTCTCATACCCAAAATATACATAAAAAAATATACAAAAAAACGGCTCGCGAGAGAAATGGGATTATCAATAAACTCACAAAGAAAGAATAGTTTTGAAATGGCCAAGATTCTATAACTAAAAAAGGGCTGGAGCAACGTGTTTTGGCGACGAATGGTTTAAAATGTAATTATAATCACGGTTGCAATAGGTCATGCAAGCAGAACAAATTAAGGTTTACGAATTGGAATTGGAGGAAGAGACACTGTAAATAGAAGAAACGGAAAACTAGATATTTGCTGTAATGTTAACGTAAATAGGAGAATCTGTGTCCTGTTGTCCACAATCTCTGCCAAGTTAAATCCTCCATCTTTTGATGGCACAATTCCGTCCACATAGCTATACCCGCACAAGTCTTATAGTTTTCGAGATGTGTGTATGTTTTCAATATATCAAGAATTTTACACTTATGTTATTATTCAACAATAGGGTGGGTCGATTCCGGACTTTTTTCGATTCGGGATTTCTAATAGTGCGGAAAAGTTGCCTTAGTACTTCCTGATTCCAATGCAACTTTTTGTTTTGAGATCGGATTGCATCTTCAACCCCAACTCCGGCCTTGAAGTTTCGGAAATTCGCCTAAAATCGTGAAATTGTCTACCTAGCGCCTGAAATACGCATCTCATGGCAAAATGTATAAAGCAAAAGTTATTTGTCACGTCAATTGCTACCGAAATGGTATACGTGATCATGGCCGTAGGACGAACCGTTCCCGAGATACGAGCGAAAAGACGGCGCGCCACAGCGCAAGGTGAAAATCGGCTTGCGGCCACACTTCTTGACGTTGAGTTCGCCATATAGTTGAGCTGCTATATAGTTATGCTCTTCTTTCTCTCTTTTGAAATTCGGAAAAGCACTTGTTACTCTTATTGCTGTGTCTATGTACCGCATTTATTGGTTTGGCATATGCTTTTATGTTTAGTGCCTGTATCCATACTGGAGCTGCATATAGTATAACTGAGCTCATAGCTTTTGCGATTAGAAGTCGGCGGCTGGAGCGCACACAGCCTCTATTTGCCATCATTCTTGATAAGGCGTTAAAATTTTATTTGATTTGTTTGCTATGTTTGCCAAGTGCTGCTTGAATTTCAGTTTGGAGACCAATTTTACTCCTAAATACTTCAACTGTGGTTGTGACGTAATTACGCACTCTCCTATAGTGAGAGTTATTTTTTCCTCAATTTTCCTGGTGCTTATGAGCAATACCTCTGTTTTGTGCTCAGCCAGTTCCAAACTCTTGGAAGAAAACCATCGGCGTAGACCTTTTATGCATTCATTACATTTATTTTGTAGGTCATCAAGTTGTTTACCTACTGCTACCACTATAAGTTCGTCCGCGTATGCGATTAGTTTAACGTTTTTAGGCTGTGGAATTCTTAGCACCTCATCATAAACTAGATTCCATAAGAGAGGGCCCAAAACAGATCCTTGTGGTACTCCGCTTGTAATGGGGTAGCTCTTTATGCCTTCGGTGGTGTCATAGATCAACTTCCTATTTTAAAAATAACTCCTAACGATTTTTATGAGGTACTGGGGCGCGCGTATTCCATATAGGGCTTCGAATATATTTTCCCATTTAGCAGAGTTGAATGCATTCTTCACATCCAGGGTGATCAGCGCACAATATTTTTTTGTACCACCTTTCCATCTTTTGCCACTTACTGCTCTTTTCGCAGTGTCGACAACTTCTTTCAGTGCATCGATAGTAGACCTCTTTTTTCTGAAGCCGTATTGTCTTTCTGATAATCCACAGGCTTCCTGGATCGCAATCTCCAAGCGGTTTCTTATTATGCTTTCGTACACTTTGCCCATTGTGTCGAGCATACACAGAGGTCGATACGAAGTAGGTTCATCTGGTGGTTTTTTGGGTTTTGGGATTAAGACCAGACGCTGGACTTTCCAGGGATCGGGGAACATCCCTTCTTTTATGCATGCGTTGTACATTTTTGCAAAAAGAGTGGGCTTTTAAATTATGGCTACCTTTAGAGCTCTGTTTGGTATTCCGTCGATACGTCGGCGCTTTGTTGTTTTTGATTTTTTTGGCTATGGCCAATAACTCAGCGTTAGTAATCGGTTCGTGCGTCGGAAATAATGCCTCGACGACTTTCTTCATGAACGGAGCGCATTGGGGTTGCTGCCGCTTATTTTTGAATTTAGACATGCAGATTTTATAAGCAGTCCCCCAGGGGTCTATATTCGCTTCTTTACAGATCTTTTCAAAACAGTTTCTCTTGCTACGGATTATAGCTGACTTTAGAAGCTTCTTATGGTTTTTAAAAGCTTCTTTAAGACGGTTTTCGTTTTCGCCACTTTGATTGCGTTGTAGGCGACGTCGGGCTGAGTGACAGAGCTTTCTCAGCGTGGCAATTTCTCCATTCCACCAGTATACAGGTCTTCGCTTATTATGACATTTTGTCCTTCGCATTGTAGCGTCGCATGCTGCTACCAGTTCCTTTTGCAATGCGTTTACTAAGTGGACGCCGCCTTCGCCTGGTGCCATTGCTGCACTCCAGACTGTCTCAAAAACGTCAGTGTCAAAATCTGTTTGCTTCCAGCTTCGTTTATGTGTAGTGTTACTCCGTGGGGGTTCCTGGTCTCGAGAGAATAAAACTTCTGCGATGATTGCCATATGGTCACTATTTGTGAACATGTGTGACACCTTCCACTTAATGTGTCTACTTAGTGCGTCATTTGCAAACATCAGGTCTATTACAGAGCCCTTATTTCCTTTTTCGTAAGTATTTTTTGTGCCACTGTTCATTATTGTGAGGTTGGTTTGGCTCAGGAATTCTAAAACTAGGCGCCCGCGGTGGTTTTAACTTCTGCTTCCCCAGGCAGTAGACCATACGTTAAAATCGCCTGCCATTATTATAGGCGATTTTCCTCTGCTTTCTAAGGATAATTCCAGGAGGAAGTCTTCAAATTCTCTAACGGACACACTGGGACGAGCATAGCAGCTTACGTAATAAATTCCCCCTATTTGCGCCCATGTAAAGCCATTTTTTTCTTCTCTGCAGCAAGATGTGAATGTTTGTCCATTGCAGGACCATATTGCTGCTTTGCTACTTCAGTCTGTAATCCAAGTGCTTTCCGAACGTTTGGAATATTGCTCACTCAGTAAGGCGACATCAATGTTGCTTTCTATCACGGTTTGTTGCAGTAGTGCTTGTGCTGCAGCGCAGTGGTTTAGGTTCAGCTGCAATACTCTCATTTCTCCATTGTATTCAGCAACTCGGCGTATTTGGGGCAAGTCGTACTTAGAACCCAATGTTCTCCTTTGCAGAGCATGCAACTCGATGTGTTAGTGTTACTTTTGCAACATGTCCCGCGCTTCCACAACGTGTGCAAAGAGAGGGCCTGTCGATCAGACTGCAACATATACGCGCCATGTGGCCTGGATGGAAGCATCTGTAACAACGGGAACCAGGGGAGTATTCCCGGAGGCGACAGATTGACCACCCAGTTTTTACTTTGCCAACTTTGTTTGAAGCAGCAATGTCCAATTCACTTTATCTTGGTGACACTAACCACTTCCACTTATTTTAATAAAAACACGCGGTTAATGTTTAAATTCAATTTGGGTTTACTGAGCACTTTTAACGATTACAATTTCAGTAGAGTAATTACAATGTTTCGATTCGAGATTTTACTAAATAGCAGGCGACGGCGGGAACGCGAGAATTAGGCGGCGATGCGTATACTTCGTTTGTAGGTCAAAACGAGACTGATCTTAAACTTTTTAGTTGACCCCTCTCGCGTGAGTTAATACATGACTTACACTGAACCCAACTGATAATAGCTACCACACATATACATCTGCCTAGCAATAAGCTGACATCACTTACTATAAGATAACACTATCCAAACAACTAAACTAATTGTCATCCACATCAGTACTTTTCCACAATAGAATAGAAACCACAAAACTACAACTGATAAATTTAAGTATTACTTTGAAGCTAAGTTTTTTGTATAAATACAAGCACCCGCTTGTATACAACATCTTTTCTGTTCATAACATTCACACTGTTTAAGTGATTAAATAAAGATCGCTCTACGGAGCTAAAAATATATTTTTAAAGAATAATTAAAAACTATTCTTAATTGGCGCCCGAGCAGGGACACACTTATAAAAAGGAATCAGAATAAATTCCTTAACAAGTGAAGGATATAAAAACATATCCTAGGAAAGTGTCCCAAAACTAAAAAGGATCGGTCAACAAAAGGATTCAGTGAATAAAATCCTTCGCGACTTCAATAACGACGAATTCAAAATAAAATTCAAGTGTATCGAAAGTCCAAATGGTCCAACATAAAAAAATTTTCTAAAAACGGCACAGACACAAGCGGAAATCCAGGCACTTCAAGCCATGGTTATGGACTTGCAGAGAAGATTCGCCGAAGCTCAAATAACCGCTACACCAGTGGAAGAAGCACAGGACGAAGTCTGTACGTACACGGATCCCAGGGAAGTCGACTTAGGGCTCTTTAAGTCAGCCCTAACGAACTTTAGCGGAGATTATCACGAATACAGGAACTGGAGAAAGCTAGCAGTGACATTAATGAACAATGTGAAGATATTCCGCGGCCAGAATATCTATACAGAAGCCCTAATCTTGCTTAGAGGAAAGGTTACGGGACGAGCTGCACAAATCCTCATCAACAATAATACCAAACTAAATTTTGAGGAGATCATAGATCGTTTGGATGATTCTTATGCCGACCAACGTCCACTCTATGTCCTCGAGGAAGTTATGATGAGGATCAGGCAAGCAGAGAAACCTCTACACATATACTACGAACAGCTAAATCAGGCAGTTAATGTAGTTTTGTCCAAAATAGAGATGACACATAAAAACGAATATGTGATCAGTGCTCTATTCAAGGAAGTCCAGATGAAAGCAGTAAGAACCTTTATCGCAGGACTAAGGAGCTCAGCCACAAAAAATGCGCTATACTCCAGAAGCTGTACAAACCTGATGGAAGCCTACGGCATAGCCAGAACTATGCAACACGATTTACACTACCATCAACTAGAATACATACCCAGGGTGCAACAACGTAATCAACAGCAGTGGCAAAACCCACAAAACCAACAAAGATTCCAGCCAAACTACATGCAACCTCAACAAGCAATGCAATCAGTAGAACCTATGGAGATAGACCCTTCATCTACAAGATTCAGAAGACAACCGCATAATCCTGCACCGCAACATATACAACAGGAACCAAGGCAGACACCGAATCCCTTCAAAACAGTAATGAAACGAGTAGGAGAACAATTCAAGAAAAGCAGAGACGAATCATCAAATATAAATCAACGCAAAGCGCAGCGGATCAACCAAATGAATGATGCACAAACTAATGAAGATAAGATATCACTCTACAATGAAGCAGCAAGCGTAAGTTATAAAAATACTAACCATCAAAAACATTTTATTATAAGATACCACGGTCTTCCGACGTTAAGACGCACTGCACCTAATGGAAGATTGGTGCATATACTGATAGATTCAGGTGCAACTAGTAGCTATGTGAGTAAAAATTACCCATTTGCAGAAAGAGTAAAATTAAATAAACCTATTAAGTTTAACACACTACACGGGAGTTCAACAGTTACTCACAAGAGAGAAATCAATCTAGTAGGATTTGACTTAGATTTTTTTGAAGCAGAAGAACTAAAAGAGTTTGATATAATACTAGGAGAGGACGCGTTAAGAAAAATGAAAGCAAAAATAGATTTATTTGAATACTCAGTAACATTTGAAAAAACTACGGAAGAAAATAGGGAACAAATAAATTACTCTATAGGAGATAAAAAATATGAGAAAGAAATCAAGGAACTAATGCAGAATAATTATAATAATGAACTGTTACCTTTCACCACCACAATACAAGCAGAGATTGGGACTGAATCCAAAGAACCTGTTTGGGTGCGACAATACCCATATCCATATGCAGATCAGGAGTTTGTCGAAAAGGAAATACAAAAACTTTTAAAGAATGAAATAATTAGGGAAAGTAAAAGCCCATATAATTCACCAATATGGACAGTGTCAAAAAAGGGTATAGATGAGGAAGGAAAACCAAAGAAAAGAATGGTTATAGACTTTCAAAAATTAAACAAGCAGACAATACCAGATAGATATACCATACCGGATATAACAATGACATTGCAGAATTTAAGTAAGGCAAGATATTTTACAACATTAGATCTAGAGTCTGGATTTCACCAAATATTGATTAAACCAGGAGACAGGGAGAAGACTGCATTTTCAGTCAATGGGGCAAAATATGAGTTCCTTCGCCTACCATTCGGCCTAAAGAACGCTCCAGCTACATTCCAGAGATGTGGACGATATTCTGAGACCATTTATTGGAAAATGTGCATATGTATATATTGACGATGTTTTAATTTACTCTGCTGACCCAGAGCAACACATTAAGGATATCACAAAAATTGTACAGACGCTCCATACCGCTAATATGAAGATCTCCGAGGAAAAGTCAAATTTTTTTCAAACTAAAACCGAATTTCTGGGACACATAATAAATAACGGAAGGATTACAGTAGACCCAGGGAAAATAGATGCTATAGATAGGTATAAAACACCGGAGACACTAAAAGAATTACGCTCATTTTTAGGATTAGCTTCCTACTATAGGAAATTTGTGAAGAACTTCGCACATATATGCAAGCCATTAACAATTTACCTAAAGGGAGAAAATGGGAGCATATCAAAGAATAAAAGCAAAAATGTGAAAATTAAATTAGATGAACAGGCACTCAAGGCCCTTGAAGAAATAAAAGAAAAATTAAAGAAAAGGTAGAGCTATATCAGCCAGACTTTGAAAAGGGATTCGATCTAACCACAGACGCCAGTAACCACGCAATAGGAGCAGTACTGAGTCAGGGTAGAAACCCAATTTCGTTTATATCAAGAACATTGACAACCACTGAACAAAACTATTCCACAAATGAAAAGGAAATGTTAGCCATAATTTGGGCACTACAGAAACTAAGAAATTACCTGTACGGAATAGCCGACCTGACAATTTACACAGATCACCAGTCACTTATATTTTCGATATCAGAAAAAAATCCAAACACTAAACTCAAAAGATGGAAAAACGTAATAGAGGAATATGTTGCTAAATTAAAATACAAACCTGGACACGAGAACGTGGTCGCAGACGCACTATCTAGACAAGTAAATACACTGTCAGACACATCAATCCACTCCGCAGAGTCTTCAGCACTCAGATGCATTAAAATGATTGGAAAACCCTTAAATTTCTTCCGTACTCAAGTTGAATTAATACCGTCAGAAACGAATGAAAAAACTGCATCAATTATATTCCCACGACACGAACGGTTTCAAGTAAAATTTAATACCGAAGAATACTTAATAATAATAATAATAATAATACCCAACGGTTACCCTCCTCCCGCCCAACCGACTCGAGGGGCGCAATCCGCAAACGAGCGGAATTAGCCGAGTCATAAAAGGCAAGAGAGTTTTAAGCGTTGCGATCTTAAGCTGCTCAGCTACAGAAACAAAAATTTCAACAGCCAAAATTAAGAATTAAATTAAAGTTTATAATTTTACTTGTTAAGAGTAGCTAAAATCATTTTTTTAATTGTAAAAAGTGAGTCTGTTAAATCAAATGTGCTGGAATGAAAATTGAAATCATGACATATACGGCGGAATGGTTCGTTTAACTCAAAATTTGGTCTAGAAAATTTTAAAAGTAAGGGTCTAAACTGCCTGGTAGAGCGAGCGGGGACGTTAAAATTAATATCAGATAAGAGAGATGGGCTACAGACTGACCCATTCACGAGTTTTATAAGAAATATTATACCAAGCATCTCCCTACGACTAGCGAGTGTCGGGAGATTTATAAGTTTTAAACGGTTAGTGTAAGGGGGAAGATTTAAACTGGAATCCCAACTCAAATGATTTAATGCAAAAAGTAAGAATTGTTTTTGAACGGACTCTAACTTATCCGAATGGACTTGGTAACTAGGGTTCCATACCACAGAAGCATACTCTAATATAGGCCTCACCAGAGATGTAAAAAGAATTTTTGTGGTAAGCGGATCTCTAAATTCTTTAGACCAACGTTTAACAAAACTAAGAGCGCCTTTAGCTTTAAAAACCGTGGAAGATACGTGAAGATTAAAAGTGAGTTTGGGGTCCATAGTTACTCCCAAATCAACAAAACTGCATACTTGCTCCAACCTAAAGTTTTGTATTGTGTATGAAGTTGGGTCTACAGATCTACGTGAAAAGCACATTGTTTTACATTTTTTAAGGTTCAATGGCATGTCATTTCTATCACACCAAGAAATTAGGTTGTTTAAGTCTGTTGCAACTGCCATCTTTCGTTGTTTGAAGTATACGTTTTAAAAAGTTTTACATCGTCAGCATATAATAAGACTTTTGAAAACTTAACAACAGATGATATGTCATTAATAAATAACAAGAACAAAATTGGTCCAAGATGGCTACCTTGTGGAACGCCTGAAGGAACATTGATTATGTCAGAAAAAGTATCGTTAAATAAGACTTGTTGAGTTCTATTGCTAAGATAAGAAGCAACCCATTTTAGAAATATTGGTTGAAAACCGAGAAGATCAAGTTTATTCAAAAGAATTGAATGATTTACTTTATCAAAAGCTTTACTGAAATCAGTGTATATAACATCAGTATTCTTATTCTCCCTAAAGCCAGCAGATACATGTGATACAAATTCAAGCAAGTTAGTTATAGTAGATTTCCCTTTACGAAAACCGTGCTGAGAACAAGAAATTAGTGGAGAGATCCGGAAGGTTATGTCGTCTGTTATAATTGCTTCAAAAAGTTTAGGTATTGCAGACAACTTTGCTATTCCCCTATAGTTTTCAATAGATGACCTAAATCCACTCTTATGTAAAGGAATTATAAATGACTTTTTCCATATGGGTGGAAATAAGCCTTGCATAAGAGATGAGTTAAATAGTTTTGTTAGGGGTTGGTATATATATTTGGCACATTTCTTAAGAAAGCATGAGGGAATCATATCTGGGCCATAATTGTATGATTGTTCTAACATGTTCAACTGATATAAGACGTCTTCTTCGGAAATGGTAGGCACATTAATGACAGAAATCGGACATAACTTGTGCTGATGCGGAACATTTTTTGGAGATTTTGGAGAGTAATTAGACTTAAAGAATTCAGCGAACATATTAGAAATGGTGTGACTGTCACTAGACATATTAGACTTATATTTCATAGCGGACGGAAAGTTAGAAATCCTGCGTTTGGAGTTGACGAAACCATAGAACAATTTTGGATTACGTATAATATTATTTTTTGCTTTATTTATATAATTATTATAACATATTTTGTTAAGTTCAGCAAATTGTCGACGCAATTTAGAATATTTTAAATAGTCAGCAACTAAACCAGTTTTTCTAAAAAGTTTAAAAGCACGAGATTTTCTATTTTTTAATTTACATAATTCTTTCGAAAACCATAAATTAGAACTACTTTTTTGAGTAACAACACACTTCGGAACATATTTTTCAAATAAGTTTAAAATAGTTTCATTAAAATGGGAAGCACTAAATTCAATATTGCCACTGTAATCTGGCCAAGTTACTTTAGAAAGTTCGTAATTAATCTTCTTAAAATTAGCTTTCGCAAAGTTGAACCGAAAACAACGGTCTTGTGTATTGTTAAGAGCAAAGTTGGTTTTGATTTCGATGTTAATTTCCAAAGCAGGATGATGCGGGTCCTCTGGCCGAACCAAAGGATCACATCGGACAACGGAGAACATTGAAGCGTTATCAACATAAACAAGATCTAAGAACTTACCAAACTCGTTTGAAATTAAATTAATTTGGTTAAGACCCAACTCCGACATTTCATCTAAGAACTCGTTAAAACTACTAATAGGAATGGTGTAATCATCACTAGATTTCCATGATACGCACGATAAATTGAAATCTCCCAAAACAATCATGGAATCAGTATTGTTAGCCATTGAGGAAACCTTATTTATTAATGAAGCATGCTGCAAATATACAGATATGTCCGAGTGAGGCGGTATGTAAGATAAAGTTAAGTAGATATGGCCACTATTAGCGCAAATACGAATGCACTTAAATTCTATGAAGTCTGCATGCGAAACATCGACTTCTTCAGATGGAATTGAAGAATGAACAGCAAACAAGACACCACCTCCTTTTCAGTCCAGCCGGTCATATCTAAAGATTTGGAATTCGCTGATGAATATTTCATTATCAAAAATGTGAGGCTTTAGCCAAGTTTCCGTGAAGGCAATGATTTTAAGGTTACAATGAATGCTGTTTAAATACAAATCAGCAAGTTTTGTGTTAAGACCTCTAACATTTTGATAATAAACAATCAGCGAATTATTGTTAATTAGTTTTTTGTAATAGTGGGATTTCTTGGCAAATTGGTGATAACTACAGGGGGCTTATCACGTTTGTGCTCAAATTCGCGCACAAAGACCCCCGATGGCCAGAATGAGTTATCTAGTATCGATTGAAAACTGTCTGCGGATACGTTGATTTTAAACGACGAAATATCTCTGTTGTATTTGAAATTAAATTTATGGATGTCTGTATCTTCCGTTTTTAATTTCGACGAGATGTAATTTTTTATATCGTCGACTGTGGTATCCGCAGCAAGTCTAGAGACAAATATTGCCTTTTTCCGCGGTATTACCACTAAGTTTTTAGTAGCTGATTTGGACGTATTTGCAGGCGGATCTTGAGAAGTTTTCTGCTTACTGTGTTCAGTAACAGTTTTCACTGTGTCCTGAGCAGACGGAACTTTCTCACCTTGAGGACAAGGGGATGACAGATTAATAAGGTCAATAGTGGGTGGGGGCATTCGTTTTAAGGAAGATACAGTGGTATCTTCATCAGACGGACGTTTACGTTTTGATGAAGGTTTTCGATTCTCTTCCCGAACATTTAGGCATTTAAATGATAGAAAAAGCATTTCATAATGCATAAATTTTTCAGTAAGGGTTTCAAGCTCATGACCAATCTCCTTGAAACCATTGCGCGCTTGCTTAAAGACTTTAAACAATTAAATTTCAGTTGGTCTGCATTTTAAGCAAGACCAGCGCAATCCCTTACTGTCAAGAATTGAATCCAATATCCTACCTGTCAGTCCAGCACATTTAAGATGGGCAAGCCCATCACAAAGCCAGCAAGAAACAAAGCGTTCCGACTCGCCTTTTACAGAGCAGTTCGGAAAGTTACAAGTCATAATGATTAAAAAAAGAAACAAAAAAAAAAAATAAAAATAAAAACAATATTAAATAGAAATATAAAAATGGTAAATAATAAATGAAACAACGAGCAATGACAAAAATATTTATGACAAATGAATGCAATAAAAATTGATGGTTATCAAAGATAACAACCAATGTAGCGAGCAGTTTGAGATGCACTGTAATACGCGAAAAGTAAGAAACTCGCGAACAGCTGTGGACAAAGATGGAAACGAACAAAAACAAGAAAGAAATTTAAGTAAGCAAAGTAAATTAACTCTAACAATTGCACTACTTAAAATGTAGCACAACAACAAATTTAAAATGACTCGGCGGAATGAATTAAAATTAGCCAACACACAATTACTAAATATCAATTGATTCAAACAGCACAGTATAACACTGATACTTATCGTAAAAGATCACTTAATCCAGACACTTTCAAATGAAGTTTTAAATAAAATTAAACAAATTCGCCAGAGCACGAAACAAAGCACAGCTGAACACGAGAAGGGTTGCCAATGATAATAATAGAAACGCTAAAGCAAGTAATGAAACCAAAAATTGTAACAGCTTTTCACACAGAAACATGGCATAAGTTGAAAGAGAAGATAACAAATATATTTTCTACATATTTCAAAGTATTCACACAAACTAAACTGCATGACATCACTGAACAAATAGATAGAGAAAACATTTTAGACTTTACGCACAAAAGGGCACATAGAAACGCGCTCAATAACTATAAAGGGATATTAGAAACATGCTATTGGCCAACACTCAAGAAAGATACAGAAAACGTAGTACACAATTGCATTAACTGTAAAGAGAATAAGTACGAAAGACATCCAGTAAAACAATTATTAGGAAAAAGCCCAGTACCAAATACTCCAGGCACATCAGTACAAATGGACATATTTTATATAAATGGCAAAAGTTATCTCTCTTCTATAGATAGATTTACTAAATACGCATATTTTCGTAAATTAGGAAGTAAACTACATTTTCATGAAATAATAGAAGAAGTGTTATCACAAATTTTTCCGCACTGTACCGAAGTCATGACCGATAATGAAAGCATATTCGTCGGCATAGGCACAACCGCATTATTAAATAAATTACAAATTAAACACAAAAAGACAGCAAATAATCATTCAACTTCCAACGCACAAGTAGAAAGGTTACATTCAACGATATTAGAAATCGCGAGGACTTTAGCTAACGACAGAACTACAACTACGGAAGAAGAAATATTCTCAGCAGTCAAGGAATATAACAGGACTATTCATTCGGTGATAAAGGAAAAACCAGTAGACTTATTTTTTAATCAAAAGAAAATTAACTAAAAATAATATAGAAAAAAACCAAGAACGTATGTTAGAATACCATAATAAAAAAAGAAGCCAAAAAGATTTTAAACCAGGACAAATAATTTATGAGAAAAGTAGTAGAAGACAAAAATATAACAAAAGATATATTAAACACATAGTAAAAGAAAATAAAGAAAGTACGGTGCTTACAACGAAAAATAAACTAATACACAAAGATAACATACGAAATGTACTACCCGATAATAATATTAATAATTCTAGTGAACAAATCACTACAATACCAAATAACTAATGTGGAAAATAAAAAGTTTATATTAACCGAGACATATCCGTCATACATTTATAATGAATCAGATTACTTATATCACATGATAAACTTAACAAAAATTTTAGAACATTATGACACACTCTCAGCATCAGCTAAAAACTCTCCGGAATTACATAGGGACATAGCCTTAGTCAACAGAATAGAAGTGTTAAAAAATCAATTAATAATTAGAAGAAAGAAAAGGAGCATAAATATCTTAGGATCAGCACTTAGCTTTATAACAGGCGTACCAGATCATGACGATATGATAAAAATAAAACAACAAATTAATGATATAGTAGAAAATAATAATAAACAGAGGTTAATCAACACTCACTTCGAAAAACTGTTGGAATCCTTTAATTATAAAACAATTCATCAACAAGTAATGCTACAAGAAATACTCAAAGAACTTGAAGACTTAACTTTAACAATCAATTTCGCTAAAAATAAAAACTTTTACTCTGCATCGTTAAACATGGAAGATATAGAAAAAATTATTAAATTAGAGAATTCATACATTCCTGTAATAAATATAATGGAATATTCAGATATACACACTTGTAGAATTAATAATACATTTATTATAATATATAAATACCCTATAATTAAACAAAAATGTGAAACATATGATATTACACCAATAGCATATCGACATGGGATGTTACAATTAGACAATAAAGTATCTAAATGTAAAAACGAAATAAAAAGAATTAACAAATGTAAAAATATTTTATCAAAATTTATATGTCAAGAAACTAAAACAGATACTTGTACAATACCAATGTTATTAAACCTCAAAGCACAATGCAATGTAAAAGAAGAATCAAATGAAGAAATAATTGAAATAAATGAAGGAAATATTTTAATAAATGGCAAAAATAAAATAAATAATGAAACTATCACAGGAACATACCTAGTGCAGTTTAAAGAAAATATAAAATTAAATAATGTAACATTTCACAATCAAAACGAGGAAATTAAAAAATATATCCTGTCACCAGAAGAAAATAATATTAAAATCCTAGATATATTAGAATCAAACTCAAAATATAAATTTAATAACATTGAAAAACTACATAAATTTATTATACCATACGAAGAGCACCCAATACAAAACATATTTGTAACCCTAATAATTATATGTATACTAGCTACAACAATATACTTAAGTTTTAAATTGTATTATGCCATATTGAAATGTAAAACTCTAAAACTTAAAGAAAATCAACAAAAAAGATATGAACAAATACTGAAGGCTCAAGGATTGGAACATCTCATAAAGAAAGATGCAATCACCAGCGTATAAAAAGATCAGGAGATCTTTTCAATAAAGGAGGGGGGAGTTAATACATGACTTACACTGAACCCAACTGATAATAGCTACCACACATATACATCTGCCTAGCAATAAGCTGACATCACTTACTATAAGATAACACTATCCAAACAACTAAACTAATTGTCATCCACATCAGTACTTTTCCACAATAGAATAGAAACCACAAAACTACAACTGATAAATTTAAGTATTACTTTGAAGCTAAGTTTTTTGTATAAATACAAGCACCCGCTTGTATACAACATCTTTTCTGTTCATAACATCTCATTATTCAGCCTAGCAATCTTTGTAGTTGCTGGAGTGTGGCCACTACGTTGCTGAGTCCAGTAGCGGGGCGATGCTGTGGCTCTTTTGGACGACGGCTGGTTGGTGCGAACGCAGGCCGGGCTGCAGTAGTTCGGCGTCGCACCGTCCGGTCTCCTTGCGTTGATCTACCCGTGCTTGGGGCAGCTGGCCGACCTACATCGCGTCGTGGGGTCCTGTGCAGCAGCGTGTGATGGTTTTTTTTTTTTTTTGATTTTGGAGGGGGAATCTTCGACGTACTAAACCCTTAACTCCATTGTCTTTGCTTGTTTATTGCCCCACGGAACTGCCGTTAAGCATTACATCGTGAGGCCAAGCTTAGCGTTGCCACTCATTCCTTCTTAGCTCTTTCAGAACTATAGCACACCATGCTCTCACACTATCCCACACTTGTTTCGAATCTATCATAAATCGCACTATGTTATCCGGTGTCACTCTTTCCGTTGTCAGTTTCTCTAGATCAGCTCTCTCCTTCTCATACCGTCGGCAGAAAAAGAAGATGTGCAGCGCATTTTCACCGCTGCTGTCACAGAAGGAACAATTCGTCCCGTCGTCATGTCCATATTTATAGAGATATTCTCTAAAACACCCGTGCCCCGTCAAAAACTGCGTCAGGTAGAAATCTGTTTCTCCGTGTTTCCTTTCTATCCATTCTTGTACCTTTCTAATTAGCGTATGTGTCCATCTCCCCGTCGTAGCTGAATCCCATCGTTTTTGCCACTCATTGAGGCTTGTTTGCCTCTCATCCTTCCGTTCTTCAGCCGTTAGTCGCCTGCCAAGTCTCGTAGATCTTTCGTATACTCGTTTGAGTTCCATGGCCATTAACTCTGGTGGCATGATGCCCGCTAATATTCCAACCGCTTCGTAGGATACCGTACGAAATGCACATGTCACCCTAATGGTCACGTATTTCTAACATGACCTCATGAGTTAAAGCTTTTATCTGCGCCTTTTCTCCTAGTACTCTGCTTATTTCGGTCTTGAAGGTACCTGTGCTTTTCATTTGTGCCTCTTTCAACTTGAGCAGGATTTGTCCTTTAGCCGTCTTTCTGATCTTTGTTACATTTTCCGCTAGCTTCTGCAGGGTATCATTTTTCCTCACAGTCTTTAGAATGTCGCTATATGACATGTCACCTGTTTTTTCAATGATTATTGCATCAGGTGGAGAAGGCGGCTTATGTGGTGCCTTCTTTTGTGTCTTACGCTTGACTGCGATCCAACCATCTTGATTTCCCATTTCTTTATCGTTGTCTTTGATGGGATTATCACGCTTTCCTTCTTTGTTTAGGGGAACTTCAGGTTTGCTCGGCCATTCCCTATGGGTGGTTTTGTTCTTCTTCGGAGGTGTTCTTCGCTTTGGTTGAACTTCGTCGCGAGGCCTCTTTGGCGTATTCTCTCCAGCTGTTGGTATGACGAGAAAGCTTCGTCGTGCTTCCTTATTGGCGATGTGCTCTTCCTGAGCACTTGCATGCAATTTTGCAATCACACCGAGAAGATCTATCATGGTGTTGATAGTCCGCTGCGGTGGATGCATTGTTGCAATCAGCTTCTTGATCGCATTCCTTAGTTCAGCCATACAATATCCATGAGGTTGTATCGCCTTTGCCAGGAGAGTGGTCTCGCCCAACGCTGGTGGTGATGACCTCGCTCTTATAGGTTTGTCAACACCAAGGTTTTTAATCGGGGACCTACCCAATTTTGGTGCTTCTTAAAGGGATCTGCTTCCGCATTAGTCGTACTTCGGGGGGAGTTTTGCACTTTGTTACCACCATCGCTCAGGCTTCCAGTGCTGCTGCCTCCTATAATCCCAAAGCAGCGTGTGATGTGGTCTGCCACACGTGTGGCATAAATCGGCTGAGACACACTCCTGCGTCCCATGCGTGCGCGACAGGCAGTTGAGGCAGTGCTCATGTGCCTGGGCCACACGCTGTCGTTGGGTCGGTGTTAGCTCCTTAAAAAGCCTACAGTGTTGTAGTCGATGTTTCAGGCGACATAACGGGCATCGAATGCGACGCGATTCGACTTGAGCGGATGGCGTTGATGGGGCTGCTCGTGAGCCACTACCAGAAGCGGCAGTCGATACCGTAGCATTGGTTGAGCGGGGCGGAGGAGTAGGCCCAATACGTGCACCGTTGGTGGCCGACCGAAAAGTTGGTGTTGGGATTGTAGGCATGTCCACGTCCATCTTGAACTCTGTAAGAAATTGTATTTCAATATACATGGTAGTATATAAATAGAATGTGTGATTGTGCCACGTTATGTGGCATGACTGGGTCGTCGTATTGACCGACCATTTTTTTTTGTAATTTTTATTGTTATTGTTAACGGTTGGTTGTGGGTTGCGATTTTATTGATTTATTTTCATTTGCGCTACGGCATTATGTTCGGATTGTTTAGTATCGGATTTTCGTTATTATCCGCGGTTGGTAGAAAGCATAGTTTAACCAGCGGTCTGGTGAGTATTCCGCTTTGAGTACGGAGATCAACGAATGGAGCTTTTCTATACGGCCAAGTCGCCACTCGGTAGGTGGGAGACAATCGTCGTTAATAAGTACACAATCTCCAAGCTTTGGCGCATTTTCTGATGTTTTCCATCGATACCTCTTGTGGAGGTCATTTAAATAGTCTTCTTTCCATCTGCGACTGAAATTATGATGGAGAATTTTAATTCTCTTCCATCGATTTATTAAGGATAGCGACTCCACGCCTGGCTCTGGTGTGGCCAGAATGGGTGCTCCTTTGAGAAAGTGCCCTGGTGTTAGGGCTGTGAGATCTGAGGGATCTTGCGAGAGTGTTGTTAGTGGCCGTGAATTGAGAACGGCTTCAATGCGAATTAATAGAGTTGTAAATTCTTACTAATTAAATTTGTAGTTTCCAGCTATTTTTTTTAATTGGGATTTGAAGCTTTTTACAGCTGATTCCCATAAACCACCCATATGAGGAGCTCTTGGGGGGATGAATTGCCAATTGTCAGATTAGTACATAGCTCGAGGTGCACTGCTTTTGTCGTAAAACAGACAATGACAGCCACGTAGCCTTTCATTAGGGTAGGAGACCTTAGCATGGACGCCTTTATCTGAAAAGGCCCAGCAAAATCAACACCTGTGATAGTGAAAGGCAGAGCGAAGTTGCAGCGTTCCGGTGGAAGTGCTACCATAATCTGCGTCCTCATCTTCTGTTTATGCATAGGGCAGATCTTGCACATGAAAATGCACTTTTTTATTTGAGGCTTAAGTCGGGGAATATAGAACTTTTGGCGGATTATATATTGCATTAGGCGATGTTCCGGGTACAACATTAGTATATGTACATACTTGAGTTGCAAGTCGGGACCTCTCTGGTATTATTAGAGGATGGCGTTCGTTATATGTCAGGCTTGAGTTAGCAAGCCAATCATTAGCACGAAGCAGACCTTTCGTATCCAGAAATGGATTTAGTACTAAGAGTGAGCTCTTTTTGTAAATCGGTTTCGATTCTCTTAGTAGTGACATCTCGCAGCTGAAGTGACGCGACTGAGTATAAGTGATAAGAGCGACCTTTGCCTTTTCTAGGTCTAGGTGCGTCAATTTGATGATTTGAGATTCTCAATTGGAAATATACGTCTTCCATGCATGTGGAGGTTTTTCTAACCAGGCTAATACAATTTCGGAATCAGACGTGGCAGACTTATTGTTTTTAGCGGAGCCACCTTTGCTTTGGCTACCAGTAGGTGACTGGTGGTCGCTGTGTCAGATTGTGTGCGCACATAGGTGGTGGCACAATATGCCTTTTCAGAGGCATCACAGAAGCCATGTAGTTTGACTTTGTGCTATGGGGCATAATTTATCCATCGTGGGATTTGTATCTGTGAGATATCATTCAGATTACCCGCGAACTGGGACCACTTTTCTAAACGAAGTGGTTTCACATGTTCATCCCAGTCAGTTCCGTCTAGCCACAATTCTTGTATTAGAATTTTTGCTTGTATCATAATTGGCGAAGACCATCCTGCGGGGTCGAAAAGTTTTGCCACCGAGGATAAAATTTGCCTCTTAGTTATAGCTGATAGTGCGGATATTGACTCATTAGTGTATGAAAACTGGTCAGAATCGCATTCCATTGTATCCCCAAAGTTTTTGTTGTGCTTTCCTTTTCCAATTTAAGGAAATTAGTGTCTAATAGATTTTCTTTAGGTATGTCCTTTAAAATATAAGGGTGGTTCGCCATTATCTTTTTCAACGGAAACCCTGCTGTCTTGAGCGCTTATGTCACTTGTGCTAGTGACTCGTATGCCTGTGGAAGATTGTGGCTTCCAGACAGAATGTCGTCTACATACGTTTGTGTTTTCAACACTTGTGTTGCCAGAGGAAATTCTGACTTTGTGTCTTCTGCCAGTTCGTGGAGTGTACGAATGGCGAGGTATGAGGCACAGTTTACGTCAAAAGTAACTGTTTTTAATTTAAAGTCGCGGAGTGGACTATTGGGAGATTTTCGGAAAATAATTTGCTGAAAATCTTGATCATCATTATGTACGACTATTTGTCGATACATTTTCTCAACATCCCCATTGAAAACGTATTTGTATATACGCCAATTTAGTATGAGGAGCATTAAATCTGGCTGAAGCGTGGGTCCCGTAAATAAAATGTCATTTAGGGAATTCCCCGAACTTGATGATTTTGATGCATTAAAGACAACTCTTACCTTTGTGGTTTTTTTGTCTGGCTTTATTACTGCATGATGTGGCAGGTAAAAAGAATTGTATTTACTTTTTATAATTTTTTCGCCAGGGATGACTTCCTCCATGTAGTTTAAATGGAGGTATTCTTCTATAACCCTATCGTATTCTGGTTTTAGCTCGCCTTTTTTAAGTAGGTTTTTTTCCATACTTAAAAACTGTTGGATAGCAGAGGTACGAGAATGACCTAAGGCGAGTGTGTGGGGTGTTCTGGCTTTAGTGGTAGTCGTACGACGTACCGGCCATTATCTAATCGAGTAGTTGTGGATTTGTAAAAATCCTCACAATATCGATCTTCTGGGGTTGTGATTGATATGGGGGGAAGTTCTTCTAACTCCCAAAATTTCTTTAGTTGAGTATTGAGGTACTCGTTTGAGATTTCCTCAACTTGAGTTGTCATTGTTGTGACTGGTGCCGCAACTAGTCCGCTTAGGACCCATCCGAAAATGTTATTTTGCGCCAGAAGTGTTTTTGTAATTTTCTCAATACCTTCGAGTATAATTTGAGGTATGAGATCGCTGCCTAATAAAATATCTATTTCAGCGGGAGTGTTGCAGTTGGGGTCTGCTAACTTAAGGTGTGAAACCTTTTGCCAATGCTTGCTATTTATATGATAGCTTGGAAGCATGTTTGTTAGTTGCGGTAAGACTGTTGCATCTGCTTGAATGCGCTTATCCGCTTGGGGGGAAATAAGGGTAATGGGACAGATTTTGTTTGAGTTTTGTACTACTCTTCCGCCCATTCTCGTAATTAATTTCAAAATTAGCTAGTTTTGTTGGCAGTTGTAGCCTACCTTGTGCCCTTGACGCTATAAAAGATCGTTGAAATCCTTGGTCTATTAAGGCCCTAAGTTTAAACAGTTCTCCTCGGTGCTCGATGGAGACCACTGCTGTGGGTAATAACGGGTGATTTTTTTTATGTTAGGATTTTCATGCATTAGTATTTGACAGATCACGTAGATTTCAGACATGGTGTCAAAGAGAAAGATGCTCAGTATGCTTTGACATTTCATCATGAATAGACTTACTAACGAGCAACGCTTGCAAATCATTGAATTTTATTACCAAAATCAGTGTTCGGTTCGAAATGTGTTTATCGACAAATTTTGTTCAGCGATGAGGCTCATTTCTGGTTGAATGGCTACGTAAATAAGCAAAATTGCCGCATTTGGGGTGAAGAGCAACCAGAAGCCGTTCAAGAACTGCCCATGCATCCCGAAAAAATGCACTGTTTGGTGTGGTTTGTACGCTGGTGGAATCATTGGACCGTATTTTTTCAAAGATGCTGTTGGACGCAACGTTACGGTGAATGGCGATCGCTATCGTTCGATGCTAACAAACTTTTTGTTGCCAAAAATGGAAGAACTGAACTTGGTTGACATGTGGTTTCAACAAGATGGCGCTACATGCCACACAGCTCGCGATTCTATGGCCATTTTGAGGGAAAACTTCGGACAACAATTCATCTCAAGAAATGGACCCGTAAGTTGGCCACCAAGATCATGCGATTTAACGCCTTTAGACTATTTTTTGTGGGGCTACGTCAAGTCTAAAGTCTACAGAAATAAGCCAGCAACTATTCCAGCTTTGGAAGACAACATTTCCGAAGAAATTCGGGCTATTCCGGCCGAAATGCTCGAAAAAGTTGCCCAAAATTGGACTTTCCGAATGGACCACCTAGGACGCAGCCGCGGTCAACATTTAAATGAAATTATCTTCAAAAAGTAAATGTCATGAACCAATCTAACGTTTCAAATAAAGAACCGATGAGATTTTGCAAATTGTATGCGTTTTTTTTTTTTAAAAAGTTATCAAGCTCTTAAAAAATCACCCTTTAATACACTGCTTTGGTTTTCGCTGTGTAGCGTCTGAGTTTTTAAAGCCTTTGAGCAGCATGGTGCTTCTTGGCAATTTTCTGAATTTTGTAAGTCGGGATTTGCTGTTGCAACTAATCCCGCAGCTCTTTTAACATTAGCGTTATTTTGAGCGAAGCTGGAAAAATTTGTAATGTGAAGCATTGAGTTATGTCGTTTATGGCAATAAACGCAATTAAATTTGCTTTCGCAATCTTTGAGCGCATGCGCAATTGGTACAAAGTTTTTTTGTTCTTACGAAATTGTTTCTTTCGTTAATGTTGTGCCCTCCTTTACACAGTTCGCATGACGTATGTTTATTTTGTTCGGATGTGAACGCTTGTGTTTTGAAAAAACTACGATTTAAGTTGTTGTTGTTACTCGCTTGGGGTCTAATGAAGCTTCGTTTAAGGTCGTGTTGAACGTTTTTAGTTCTGACAATTTTTTTATCTACCCTTTCTGCAATTTCGTATTGGGTAGTTAAGAAATCGTTCATTTGTTGCCACGTTGGGCACTTTATTCGTGATGAGAGCGATTGCTCCCACAAAAGTAACGATTTTTCTGGTAATGCGGATGTGCATATATTTACCAGAATGGGGTCCCAATTGTCTGTGGGAATATTCTGTGTCGCTAGAACCGACAAGCAATTTGAAACAGTGGATTGAAGTTTTATAAATTCTTCACTTGTTTCTTTTTGAATTTTTGGTAAATTCATTAATATTGTGACTTGTTTGTCGACTAATATTCTTTCGTTTTCGTAACGAAAATTGAAATTTTCGTCATTAAGAGCGAACTGTTTGCCTATTACGCCTGCTTAACCTTTTGTTTTGTATCGGAGCTGATACAATTTTTGCGCTTGAGATAATTTAGGACGGTTTATGTACACGGCCGTAAACATATCCCGGAAGGACGGCCATTGTTCATAACCTCCGTGAAATGTTTCTGTATCGCATGCTGGCACTTTAAGGTGAATGCCTGAACTAGCCTCTTGGCTTTGAATTTGTGGCACCTCTACTCTCGGTTGTGGAGTAGGTGCAATTCCTTTAATTAATTTCAATTGATCTGAGATCATGGCGTTTGTCTCTTCATATTGGTCAAGGCAATTTTCATATTTGGCGTAAGTCGAGGATTTGAAATTTTCGGGTAGATCTGAATCGTCAGTTTCTACTATCACGTCATATGCAGATTGGAGACGTTTCCAGAAATTGTCTATGTTTTGATTATTGATTTCTAGCACCGATTCAGAGTTATCTTGAATCGGTGAAGATGAAAATCGAGTGCAGTATCTTATTAAGCTGTCACTCTCAGAAATGAATTTAGCGTAAGAAATATCTTTTCCCCTTTTTTGCTTTGTGGCACCTTGTTTCGAGCGTGTAGCTTCTGCAGGTGTACTTGGACTTTTGTCATCAGAAATCATTTTCGGAATTTTTAAAAATTGAGTAGATTTAGAATCTTTAGAGTCTGTGCACATTTAGTATCAATAAATTAATAACGGTGAATTTTTTAGTATAAATTCAGATAAATGTAAAAACCCGAAAACTCTTTTACGTAAATAAGAGTTTTTATTTCCGAATTACCGATTATGTTATTGAAATACGCGTATATCGTGTTACGCAGTATTTAGAAATGTTTAGGCAATAATATAATAAATATATTGTATATTTTATGTGTGTATATATATATACATATATGGGTGTTTCCATGAAATGGTCCACCGTGACTTAAAAAATCAAAACGCTCGCAGAATTTTTTTAGACACAGAAAATGGAAGAAAACTATTGATATTTTCCTATGCAAAAAAAATTTCAGCTTATTATAATTTTAAAATAAAAAAATTGTATGCAAAACTTATGATTCTTTTATTCACTTTAAAAGCTGTAGAATGTATTACTTTTAATCGCTGCTGACGAAAGAAATATATATATGTAATATCGAAATTTGGTATATAAGTAATTGATACAACTACAAATGAATATAAAAATGACAGAAAAGATCAAACTGCACATCGATAACGGTACTTTTTTCAGTTCTATTTCGGCAACATTCGTATTTTTTTTTTTTTTTTTTTTTTTTTTTTTTTTGTTTTCGGAGGGGGAATCTTCAAAGATATCGTCATTTTTCCGGACGATATGCACGATTCGTATTGGCCGCACGCCCAAGCTGGACTTGCGACACAATACGCTGAACTCCGTCGTCTTTGCTTGTATTTGGCCCACGGAACTGCCGTTAAGCATTACATCGTGGGACCAAGCATGGCCAATCGGCTCTTCATTCACACATTTTCGCTCTAATTCCGATTCATCCTTCTGTTGTCGCTGCGTTGCCACTCTTTCTTTCTTAACTCTTGCATAGCTATAGCTGCCCACGCTCTCATTCTGTTCCAGACCTCCTTCGATTCGATCATGTAAGCCACTATATTCTCCGGGGTCACGCGATCGTTTATCACACTCTCTATTTCTAGTCTTTCCTTTTCGTATTTTGGGCAGAAAAAGAAGATATGTAGTGCATTTTCATTGCTGTTGCTGCAGAAGGAGCAATTTGTTTCGTCGTCATGTCCGTATTTGTATAGGTAATCTCTATGGCATCCATGACCTGTTAAAAACTGGGTGAGGTAAAAATCAGTTTCCCCGTGTTTCCGTTCTATCCATGGTTGTATGCTTCTAATAAGCCTGTGCGTCCATCTCCCCGTATTTGCTTCGTCCCATCGTTTCTGCCATTCGTTTAGGCTCCTTTGTCTTTCCTGTTTCCGCTCTTCGTTCGTTAAGCGATCGCCAGTGCTTTTCGTTTTGTCGAATACCCGCTTTATTTCCATGGCCATTATGTCTGGTGGCATGAGGCCTGATATGACTCCAGCCGCCTGGTGTGATACAGTGCGGTAGGCACATGCAACTCTGATTGCATTCAGTCGTACTATTGATTTCGCCTTTTCTGCGTATGTTTTCTGCTGCAGTGCTATCCCCCATATGGGTGCAGCATACATAAGTATAGACTGACTCACTTTGGCTAGGAGGACTCGTCTATTCTGACTTGGTCCACCAATGTTAGCCATTATCCTCGTTAGCGCCGCCGTCACCCTAGATGCTTTTTCACAGGCTTTGTCTATATGCGTCTTGTATCTTAGCCTCGAGTCTATCATTACTCCTAGATATCTCAAGGATTGCTGTGTGGTAATGTTATATCCGTCAATATTGAGAGTGGCTACCTCTAGTTTCTTCCTGCTTGTGATTAGTACTGCTTCCGTGTTTTGGCCAGCTAGTTGAAGCTTTGTTATCATAAGCCATTCTTTGATTTTTTCCGCTGCACGATTGCACAGACGCTCTATTTCGTGGATTTCCTTCGCTACCACAGTCACCGCGATGTCATCCGCGTATCCGATTATTTGCACCTGCTTGGGTAATGGGAGGCGCAGCACTCCCTCATATAAAATATTCCACAGAAGTGGGCCTAGGACTGAGCCTTGTGGGACCCCGCCCGTCACCCTATAGCGTTGTGGTCCTTCGTCTGTGTCGTATATGAGGACCCTGTCCGACAGGTAGTTGGAGATGATCTTCAACAGATAGGGTGGTGCTTTCTTTAGCTGAAGAGCTCTTATTATATGCGGCCAGTAGGCTGAATTAAAGGCATTCTTAACATCGAATGTAACTACCGCACAATACTCTTTGGAGCCATACATCCATCTGGTTCCTTCTATAGCTTTACTCGCGACGTCCGTAAGTTTTTTAATCGCGTCAATTGTTGACCTGTGTCTGCGAAATCCATATTGATTATCGGCCAGTCCCGGTTGCTCTTTTTCGAGATGTTGCTCCAGTCGTACGCTTATTATACGTTCTAGTATTTTCCCCACTGTGTCTAGCATGCACAGTGGTCGGTACGAGTTTGGTTCTCCAGGCGGTTTGTTTGGTTTTTGTATTAGCACCAAACGTTGTATTTTCCAAATTTTTGGAAATAAGCCCTCTCGCAGGCACTTTGCGAACAGCCTTGTGAACGGGTCAGTCTTGTGTTTAATAGCTATCTTTAGGGCCTTGTTAGGTATGCCGTCCAGCCCTGATGCCTTGTTATTGGCGAACCTTTCTGCTGCCTCTAAAACCTCTTTGTCAGTGATTGGTGTAGGTAAACGATAAACGATATTCCTCTGCCGGTTGCGCGGGAAAGAGGGTTTCTACTACAGTCTTTAGTAGTTTGGGACAGGTTGGGGCTTGGCCTTTGTGGCCCCGGCCTTTTGTCATCACTATCCTGTAGGCATCGCCCCATGGATTTTCGTCAAGTTTATTGCACAGCTCTTTGAAGCAGGAGGCCTTTCTTCCTTTGATAGCTTTTTTGAGGTCATTTCGCTTCCTCTTAAAGCATTCCTGTAGCACTGCGTAATTCGTCGATTGTCGCCTTCTTTGACATAGGCGCCTTGCTTTGTGACATTCGCTTCGTAGGACTTCAATTTCGTCATTCCACCAGTATACAGATTTTCTGTGCGTGCCTTGCCTTTTCCTGCACATAGCGGCGTCACATGCCTTGCTGATGTGTCGTATTAAGTCTTCCGCCTGTTGTTCCGTTTCCGCAGCAGTTGTTCGGGTTGCTATCTAATATCAGCTTGAATACGTCTTCATCAAGCGTGTCGACTTTCCAGCCTCTGGTTTGGGCTTTTCTTGATGGAAAGAATTCTTTTGCCGGCGTGGGGTTGTCTATTTCTATCAAGAGGGCCAGGTGGTCACTGTGCGTGTATATGTCGCTTACCTGCCAGTTAATCTTCCGCACCAAGGAGCTACTGGCAAAGGTTATGTCAATTATGGAACCGCGTCCGTTCTTTTCGAATGTGTTCTTGTTGCCTGTATTTAAAAGCACGATGTCAAGTGTTGAGAACGCCTTTAGGAGCGCATCTCCTCTCCTATTTGTGTGGGTGCTGCCCCATTCTATTGCCCACGCATTGAAGTCTCCTGCCACAATGTTCGTTGTTGTATTTGCGATGTCTCGTACTAGATTATCTAGAATTCTTTCGTATTCGTTTTGTTGGACGCTCGGTGGTATGTAGCAGCTGTAAAAGTTTATGCCACAGATTTTTGCACGTGTGTAGTAGGCTTGACCTGATAGTGGCTTGCTTTGGAATGGCTTGCACCCGCAGGCCCACACGGCAGCTTTTTTTGTTTGGTCGGAGCTCCAATTTTCAGTACCCAGATTTCTGTACTGCTCGCTTAGTATTGCTATGTCCACTTTTTGCTCAATCACCGTTTGCGTAAGTAACTCTTGCGCTGCTTCGCAGTGGTTGAGGTTAAGTTGCAAGACTCTCATGTTTTCGCTTTTTTGCACGCTTCAATGTACATATGACATTTTTTGCTTCCAATTTGGTGGTCTGTGCTCTCTCGACCATTTTTTTTACACGCGTCGCAGGATGGTTTTTTATCGCATGCCTTCGCAAAGTGCCCCTTTTCTCCACATTTAAGGCAGCACTGGCTTCTGTCAGCTGGGTTGCTACAACTTTTCGCTTGGTGTCCGTATTCCAAGCACCTATAGCACTTCTTAAGGGTCGGTCTCTCCCTAATCCGGCAAACAACCCATCCTATTTTAATTTTCCTCGCGTCAAGTAGGAATCTCGCCTGGTGAGCAGGGAGGCTTAGCACGGCTGTTTGCGTGCCCGCATATGCCGCTCTGATGCTTTTTACTGATGCGTTATCAATGTTGTCTAGCTCCTTTATTTGTGCACGTATAGCACTGCAGATGTCGTCTTCAGAGGTTATTTCATCTAGGTCTCGAATCTCTATCGTTGTTTCGTGTGTAAGTGCTTTAATTTTTGCCTGGTTCCCCAGAACTTTACCTATCTCGTTTGTGAAGTCGCTTGTATTTTCCTTTTGCTCTTTTAACTCTAGCAGCATTTCGCCTTTGGCCGTCTTTCTAATTCGGGTTACATTTTCACCCAGCTTCTGGAGAGCATCTTCTTTCTTAACTGCCCTGAGAATGTCGCTGTAGGTCATATCCCCTGTTCGCGCAATTATGATGGCATCAGGTCGTCGCGGATGCTTATATGTCGTCCTCTTCTTCCGTTTAACCTCGATCCAGTCATCCTTTGGAGCACCTACGGAAGGCTTATCTGTTTTTCCCTCTTTAGGTTGCCTTGACTCCTCTGCATGAGTGGGTTTGTTTCTCTTCGGTGGGGTCCGTCTTTTGGCCTGCTTTTCATCACGGGGTCTTTTTGGTGTTACCTCCGTGGTCGGGGGCATATTCAAAAAGTTTCTCCTTTCTTTCCATTTTGTGTGCTCACTCTGGGCTTTTCCATAAAGTACTCCTATGTTACTAAGGAGGTCCCTTATGTTATTGTTGATGGTCCGCTGTGGTGGACCCATCATTTCCGTTAACTTCTTGATCTCTTCTCCTAGTTCTCTCATGTAGTCTACACATGAGAGTGTTTGCTTAGCCTGTGGTGTGCTATCTTGAAAGGCTGGTGGTGACGATCTTGCCCTCGCCGGCTTTTCAACACACAGCGCGTTTGTGGGCGATCTACCTAGCCTCGGTGCGCGTTTAAGGGGATCTATATCCGTACTTGGTGTTCCCTGAGAGGAGCTTATATCTAGCTCCCTGCTAACTCCATTATTTTTAACTTTATGTCCGCTACCCATCAGAGCGGCATAGATGTTGCTACTGTTATCACTCCTGCTCGTAGCGTTGGTTGCATTATTTGTATTATTTCTCGAAAAATTATTCATTGTCTTCTGTTTAGTTTTACCAGCGCATCGTGTGCAGGGGGGCGGGCCGAAATAGACAGGAACGGGTATACCCTCGGCGTCTTTGCACCTATTCCAGTTCCCTGAGGCCTGTCCTTCGCTTAACCGGTCCCGGAAAACACGGACGGACCAGCGCTCGCCCGGGGCAACGCAGGCTACTAATCCTACGCCCAATGCACACTTCTTGACCAGAGCCCGAAGGGGCTGGTTACTGGCAAACAACGTGGCTAACACCTCGGCAGAGCAAGCTCACATCACCCTTTTCACAATAGCAACCGAGAAGTCGTTGTTAAGGTTTCGAGGGACTCCCAGTGCGCCACGTTGTGTACCGGTCAACTTTAGTTCTTTTAACAGCCGCACCTAACCTGGTGAACAGACGCTGACCAGGGAGCCGCCCACTATGGGTCCGTCGCGCCTGGGTTTTTTTATTACTCATCACGCATATGCATGGTGAGGGAGACACATATTTCTAAGAGACGGTGTCGGTTCGCCACCGTCACAGGAGCTTCAACGGATCTGCTAGTTTTTATTCCGCATCCTCCACTCCTGTCGCTCATCGTCGGGGATTGCTTATTCGTTTAAACTTATTTCGCAACTAACCTGCTACTACAGGCCGTCCGGCTATCCGCGACCTGCCGACCCCCCCGGTAGCTTAGAGCCCAGCTAGAGAGCCCAAATTCGATAGAATAGAATAGAACACTCCGTCCGGGTAGAACACTCCGTCCGGGCAACATTCGTATGTCACGTGCGTAATGCAATAGGACCACATGGTGCCATTATTCGCGCATTATCAGTTTAAATGTTTTTTTATTTAGTTTATAAAGCAAGTTTAGTATTTGCTAAAAAAATTTATTAATACAAATAGCGTTCTACAAATATTAATTTTTTTCTTAACTTTTGAAATTTGTCACGTGCGTAATGGTAAGTACGAAAAATTTAATGCTCTTTGTTCAGGTTTCTGAACAGTTCTTAACGGCTACAATTGTAAAGAAGATATTTTTGTAAAGATACAATTGTAATAGTTCAAATATTTATGTTCATTATCGCCAGCGTATACAAATAGTCTAATAATAATTATCTATTATAATATAATAATCTATTAATACTAATCTAGTCTTAAACGTAGATATCTATTTACAAATACCCATTTATATCAACAATGTAATAAATGTTCATTTCGGGTATATTGATTAGTGACCTTAGTATTTAGTTAGTAGTTGCAAAGCGCTTTATGATTGTATCTGTATCAGAAGCTTATCAAGCGATGTCACTTCAGAATATCTTTGTAAATCCCAATTTTTTCACCATCGACCCAAAAACGTTAAATTAATGGAGAAACTTCCGCATAATATGTGTGTATGTAAATATCATGCGAACTTCGCATTTTTGCTAGAGGGATGTCATAAAGTTATGCCTCAGTTTCCATCTCATTTTGAATCTTTTTTGAAATTAACATGCTGCAATGTATTGAACGAAAAGTGCATGATTAGTGACTGTGATAAATGTATACGGGATCTAAAACATGATTTGGTGCCTATATATTTTCTATCCAAAATGGAAGAAAATGTTAAATGGAGCTATTGGAGGAAAGTTGATGATCGCTTAACATTAAGCTATACCATAGCGCCATTATCGGATTTGTTACATGAACTGGAAATTCAGCTGCCAGCTTTTAAACTTCATTATTTTATAAAGCGCGCTCAGCAAAGATATTTTAAGGACAAAAAGAATAATTTACGTGATGATGAATTAATTTTGCAAATCGATTTTGCAGAAAACTATCGATTGATCAATCAGAATGTGGTCCAAGAAGCTCACTTTAGCTACCAACAAGTTACTATTTTCATTTGCGTTGCATGGATGCGAGATCAAACTGAATCTTTCGCTGTCATTAGTGACAAACTTACCCACAACAAATTTGACGTCTATTGTTTCCCTACAAAAATTGTGCACAAAATTCAAAGTCAATTCGAAGAAATTTCTACGGTTTTTATATTCTCTGATGGCAGCACCAGTCAATTCAAAAATAAGTATATTCTCACCAGCATTCCTTCGTTTGTTAGCGAATTTGGCTTAAAGCATTTAGAGTGGAACTTCTTTGCGACTTCGCATGGCAAAGGCGCAGTCGATGGAATCGGCGCGGTGGTGAAGCGGAAAGTTTGGCAAGCGGTTAAGGCAAATAATAAGAAAGGAGTTCGTCTGTTATATATCTCATCAAAAGAGATTGAAGACTTTTCTCCACCATTAATTGAAAAATGGGAAATTGTCCGCGGTATTCCAGAAATACAAAAAATGCATTGCTTTTCCTACCAAGATAACGAATATATAAATGTTGCTCGAACAGGATACTCACTTAAGAAAAAAATTAAGTTAAATTAAGTTAATTATATAGTATTCTTATTTTGAGTTATTATTTTTCATTTTTGAATAAAAGTTTAAGTTTTTTGTCAAAATTTTTGAAAATATATGTAAAATTACTAAAATATGTGTGAAGGTAAAAAGTGTCACGTACGTAATGTCACGTGAGTAATACATTTTTTTTTTGTCTCAGCCAAACCATGCACAGTTGTTTTAGAAGCAAGCATGAATTATGAAGCTCCATTATTAAGCTTTATAAAAATAATTTTTCCTGGATAAAAATCTCCTACAATTCGCTTACTTTCGCATTTTTTCTTACGGCTCTGAAAGCGATTTCCATTTTTGTCACGTGCGTAAGTCAACTTTGATTGACTGGTACTTGGGTACCCATTGCTCAATTTTCCAATAATAATACTTTTTTGAAAGAACTCATCACATACAATGCAGCGATCCTAAAATATATGACTTTTTCCCATTATATATCTATTTTTACAACATTCAAACGCAATTAAACGTGTACAAATGTCGCGTGCGTAACCATGGAAACACCCATATATATATACTTTTTTTTTGTTTGTTTGCGGACTTATTCGTATGCGCTCGTATGCACTTTCGTAGTTACAGGCGTCAATACCCTTTGTATATGTGCCTGGTCTGTATGTAATTCGCTATGGTACATATATTCAAGTATTTTTATTGCTTGTATTGTTTTTACTTTCTTCCGTTTTTGTAGGCGCGATACGAATCCAAAAGAGAGTTCACCATGCGCAAGTGTTCACCTCTTTATGCTTTGTGTTTTTAGTTTTAACTTCGTATAATATAAATCGAGTTGTTACTAGTTAATATGTATGTATGTATGTTCAAATTTATTATTTCTTTTATTTCACTTCTTGCATTTTATTGAGCCTTTTGCTTATTTATTTTAGATATACTGCTTACTGTTTTGGGAAACAGAAGGAGTATTGCGGAAAATCTTGCAAGTGGATACTTGAAATTTAATTGTTGTTAAATAAGCTTGTTACGTGGGTTCGTAACACTGGGGTAAGCAAATAGGCAAATAAAATATATATATATTTTTTTTTTTTTACTGTTTTATATATATAGATGATATATGTATGTATATAATTAATGTTTTCCCGGTTTGTGCCGTTCAAACGGATTATCTTAAATATAAATCCGTTTGTTATCATACATATGTAAATACATATAATAAATGTAAATGAAAAACGATACACTTACTTTATCTCGCCCCAAGGGGTTTTGGGGGAAAGTAAGATTTTGTAAAAGAGTTATATGCCTGTGCTCCGGTTTTCCCGTCCTGTTGTCCCGCGCCTGAGTGTTCCGGTTTTCCTGTTGTGTGTTGTCATTATGCTGTTTTTTGTCCGATCGCACCCGAATTATGTATTAGATTAATTAGATTTCTATAACCCGGCGCGTTCATTTGATTTAGATTTCTTACTTTTTATGTAATATATATTTTTTTTAAACTTATTTTTCGTTTTTTATATTTTTACACCTGAACATGTAATTATGTATATATATATGTTCATATAATAACAAATACTTATATTTGTTATTGCTTTAAAAATGAATTTCGTTTGTGTGTGTGTATGATAATAATTCTTTTTATCTCCGTTTTGTCACAGCAACGCGCTTTTTTACTTCACTTTAATTTAGCTTCCTTCTTTTTATTTCGTTTTTATATGTATTAATGTCACTGCACCCTTTATGTTTTTTAAAAATTTCAAATTTGATTTTTTTTCTATAGTGCTTTTCTGTAGGCTCGAAGGACCATGTATTTTTCGATTGGTTTCCTCGCATTCACCGTTCGGAAACTTACATAAAAAAAAGGCAACACAATTCCGTCAGAAATTTACAAAAGAATGTATTTTGTTGAACTTTATGTACAATTTATATAAATTCGAATTGTAAAATTAATGTTCGCACAATATCTTGGAGCTCGGGTATCGTTTTGATCGCAAGAAAGGAAGTAATAGTGACGAACTTGTTTCTCCGCCCCTTTTGTTCCCTTTTGGTTGTGGTGAACAATGCAGTGATAATGTAGTTATGTGTGATGTGGATTGTAGGTGGTGTAGAGATGAGTGTGGTGAATGAAGTGTGCTAGTGACGTATATTTTAATGCGGTGAGTGTAGAGTGGTCTGGATGCGGGATTATTGTTGTGGTTAGGTGGTTGGTTATGTGTTGTGTGGGGCCGGAGACTGAAGCTCATTTAGCCAATGTGAAAAGATAGCTTATCACGCAGGACTGTATCTTTTTGCATGCAAAAATTAAGAAGTTCTTAAAGTGTGTTTAACACTTGTTAAAAAAAAAAACAACTTATAGCACGTTCACATATAAGCAGGTTATGGTTAACAAAAATTAACCTCGAAGCTAAACTTGTTGCGTTCACATATAGCAAAGATAACCCAATTAAATGAGAGAAATTGACAGCTGTATCCATTTGTGTTTTTTTTCTTGTTTACATATTTTCTTCTTGTAAAAAATAAGTTAATAAATGAGTGATGGATTCAAAATTTTAAACCTACAAACCAAGAAGAAAGCAATAAATATCTAGCTGAATAGACTATTACAATTATAAGGTACTCCACAGTTTTATTTCGTCACCTGAAATGCAAAATAACGTAACAACATTTTCGGAAATTTACAGTGGCATGAATGAAACTTGAAATAAAATGGAACATGAGTGAAACAAAATTTTAATATTGGTTAAAACTGGTTTATATATGACCGCAGAACCTGAAAATTTTGAACATATGTAATATTATGTATGTAATTTGAAGTAGTGAAGCGTAATCAATAAGACACTCAAATTCGAAATTTTTGATGATACGTTATTTTGCGATTTGCTCTTGTAGATTATAGGTTAGAGTAATTATGAATTTTCACTTGTTATTTGATTTCTTTTTTATCCAGATATCGCTTCCTCTACATTAATGTTGGCTGCCCAGGTCGATGCAATGACTCAAAAATTTTTCAATGTAGCAAACTAAATACTGCATTGAAGGGCCTAATCTTCACTGCAAAAAGCAAAACTATTAATGGCGTGAATGTTCCTGTGGGCGTTATGGGTGATTCGGCTTTCCGATTTGCCAACAATCTAATGAAGCCCTATCCATTCCAAGTACATCTTCCAGAGCATGAAAAAATTTTTAATTACCAATTGTCCAAATGCCGAAGAGTGGTGGAAAATGCGTTTGGACACCTAAAAGCTCGTTTTAGGAGAATAGGGAAAGGAGTCGACAACCACATCAAAAATGTTCCTCTTATAATTAAAGCAGCCTGTACATTGCATAACTTTTTAAATTGTCATAATGATGTCATCAACCACAAATGGATAGAAGAACAAACCAGTTACGAAAGTAGTGTACGCCTGGAATAGCCCGAGCACAATTAGAAGAGCGATTGCGAATTCATTTTGTAAGTTTGTTCTACATTTGTAATTATTTTTAGTTTTCATTTAACAAATTAATAAGGTCTTTATAAAAATTTTTCGTATTTTCCCTCATTTCTTTTAAAATATCATTCCTTTTCTCTTCCGAAAGAACTGCTTTTTCGGTTAGTTCCACCATTTCTTGCACCCCTCTCATGGACTCCATTTCTTTCTCAAACATATCTGAAGTTTTTTCCAAATTCTCTACTAAACGCTCATGGGTTAATTTCCTTCTTTTTGCAGACTCCGGAGTCGTCGAAAGTCCTGCAAGCTCATCGCTTGAAATGAATTGGGATTGGGTGCTCGTCGAAGGGTAGATAGCAGCGCAACCAATGTTGTTTCTGCTTCCACATCTTGAATTAAAATAAAATAATAAATAAAAGAGCAAACAAAAATTTCATTTTTATATCTTTATATATATAAATCTTCTGACCGTGTGTTTGCCTTGGAACTGCTCCTAAACGGATGGACCGATTTTGATGAAATTTTGTGTGTACGTTCAAGGAGATTCGGGAATGGTTTAGATTTACAATTTGGTCCACTGAAAAATGTTTTTTTAATTATTTTTTCATGTTTAATCAATTTTTAATTTTGGAATGTTTGACTGATAGATGGCGCTATCATCGCAGTATCCAATATTCAAACCTTAAATTGGCGTAAACGTATATTAAACAAAACGATGCCAAAGTAAAAGGCGACATCTGTGGATCAAGTTTTTATCACATCGCTTAATATTTATCAAAAGAAAAGATTGTCATATAGTATTTTGAAATAAAAGTCGTATTTTTTTGAAATATTTTCCATATAATAGAAATAGTGGATGCAGTTTTTCATTTGTTAAGTCGATTTGGGGTGAAATTAGGTTCATTGCTTTAAAAAAAATTTTGGAATTTGTTACATATTTTACATAACTCTTTATAGATTCATTGTATATATTATTACTACAAAAAAATGCCACGTCTTCGTGGAAGAGCAAAAACACATTGGTCGACGTTCTCATAATGCGCAATTCCAGTCCCAGGATTTCACAATATATTTATGGCAAATACTTTAGGCCGACTCTACACAGTTCATCCTAAGCAACGTGAATGCTATTTCCTACGTTTGTTATTGATCAACATTCCTGGACCGACATCCTTCCAATCTTTGCGTACAGTTAATAGTAGTGTATGCAATACTTTCTTCGATGCCTGTCGTGAGTTACGTTTATTGGAAGATGATAATCATTGGGATCTCACGCTTGCAGATGCAGCACTGAGCTCATCGCCGCATCAAATTCGTCAATTATTTTCAGTAATATTAACAACGTGTTTTCCATCTGAAGCATCTGCACTGTGGAACAAATATAAAGACTCAATGAGTGAAGATATTTTGCATCGTATTAGAATAACCAATCAAAATGTCAATATTGAATTCTCCGCTGAGATATATAATGAGGCATTAATATTTATTGAAAACTTTTGTATTCTGATTTCAAACACGCCGCTCATACAGTTTGGCATGCCAGCGCCGCCCAGCAGCAGATGTTCAGCGTGAACAGCAATTTGATAAAAACTCTTTGGCTACTTTTGTTGCTAATAATGAACAATTGCTTACTGCTGAGCAACAAAATGTATACGATAAAATCAACCTATCAATAGCAGCACAACAAGGGAGTTTCTATTATTTGGATGCACCAGATGGTACTGGTAAAACATTCCTTATCTCACTGATACTTGCGAGCATTCGTTCACAAAATCACATTGCATTGGCGTTTGCATCATCAGGTATTGCAGCCAGTCTTCTTGATGGTGGTCGAACTGCCCACTCAGCACTGAAATTACCTTTAAATATTCATACAAATCCCGACGCAATGTGTAACATAAAAAAAATTCAGGAACGGCTGAAGTTCTGAGAAAGTGCAAAATTATTATTTGGGATGAATGCACAATGGCCCATAAGCATCCGCTAGAGGCACTCGATAGAACCCTGAGAGATATAAGGAATAATCGTAGGCTTTTTGGTGGTGCTCTGATTTTGTTGTCTGGTGATTTTAGACAAACCTTGCCTGTCATCCCACGAGCAACATATGCGGACGAAATAAATGCATGTTTGAAAGAGTCCTATCTATGGCGACATGTCAGTAAATTAAACCTTACAATCAATATGCGTGTTCAACTCCAAAATGACCCATCAGCGTCACGATTTTCTGAACAATTGCTAAACATTGGTAATGGTGAAATTCAATTGTATGGGGATACGTAATATATTCAACTTCCAGAAAACTTCTGCACTATGGTGGCTACCAAAGAAGAGTTGATGCAAAGTATTTTTCCAGAGATACAATATAATTATACAAACCATACATGGCTACGTGAGCGAGCTATTTTAGCTGCAAAAAATGTAGATGTTGACACGATCAATTTCAAAACACAACAGTCACTGCCTGGTAATGAATTTACATTTAAATCAATTGACACTGTTGTTGATCCAGATGAAGTTGTCAACTATCCTGTTGAATTTTTAAATTCACTGGATTTACCTGGAATGCCACCACATAACCTGCGATTAAAGATTGGCTCACCTATAATTTTGGTTCGAAATTTGAATGCGCCAAAATTGTGTAATGGTACGCGATTAGTCATAAAAAAAATCATGGCCAACATTCTTGAAGCCACTATTTTGAGTGGAAAATTTCAAGGTGAAGATGTACTTCTACCACGGATTCCAATGATTCCTTCAGATTCGCCGATACCATTTAAACGTTTACAATTTCCAATACGCTTGGCATTTGCTATGACTATTAATAAGGCACAAGGTCAAACGATGACGATTTGTGGACTAGATTTAGAAAATCCGTGCTTTTCTCATGGCCAATTATACGTTGCGTGCTCCAGGGTGGGAAAACCATCGAATTTATTTATTTATAAGTCTCAAGGATTAACCAAAAATATTGTACATCCGATGGCATTACGATAATTTCAGTATTTGTAGATAATTAACTCTGAGAATAAATACCCGTTATTAGAATAGTTTAAGATCCAACTTTTTCACTAAACGACTTCGAGTTTTTGTTCAACACAGCTTCGACATTTAACATCTCTGAAAGCATATTAATACACAATACTCACATGCTATCGATTGGTTTACGTCTGTCGGGTCCGCTAGTTACCTAGACTCTCTTACATGAGTTCTTTGAAATTTACTGTCTTATTACCACTGAGTATTTCTTCCACCTCCTTGTAGTGGATCCAAGAGGAATCTAATCTATAAAATAAAATACATATTATAAAGCTGTAAGTATGCAGCAAAATATACTTTTTTAATTTTTAATGTACTTACTTGTATCGATCGGTAAAATTATGCACTTTTTCCTTTATTTCAGCTGCACTGTAGTCCATCTGCCTTTTTGAAAATTCCTTTTCCAAACGCGCAAAGATATGAAATTTTTTTTTTCGCGCTTCGTAATTCTTCTATACTATCTGCCCAGTTCAATAGCAGATAATTTCTCTGCATCTACTGTCCATCTAACACGGTTTTTCCTTTTCCTAATTACAATTTAATAAAATTATTATATATAGGTATATTTGTATGCATAAAAAATAAAAATATATAAATTCAAATTTATACTTACCGGTTTATTTGATCCGTTTTTTAAATTCCTGCGAATTTTTTGTCAGTTGCTGTCAAATTTAATAGATACTGAAGTGTCGCAATTTCGAGTATATTTCGACTGCTTTCCAATGCAACAATGCATATTTTAGTAGGTTATAAAATAACCGCGTAGGTAGAGCAGACCGAGGTTATCCTTTCATACAAATTATATGGCTAACCTCGCATTTTATGGGTAGGTTACAAGATAACCTAGTTAACCTAGCTAACCTGGCTAACCTGCTTATATGTGAACATAGTATTACATAAGAAGTAATACCCAGTAAAATTTAAGGAACATGCAAAGTAATTAAAAATAATCACTTAAATAATGTAAATACTTGCATTTCATTATATCTACTAAAGTGTAGCTTATCACACTTTAAAATTTATATGTAGCTTAAATTCTAAAACAACAATGAAAGTAGCAAAAAATGTGTTACAAAACACCGTAAGATTTTTTAGAGTTGAGTATATGTACATATGTAAACAAAGCAAAGGTTTATTACTGTATGTATATATTGAGCCGCTGATTCCATACAAGACCGACCACTGTGCAGCGGTAAGAATTTAAATAATCTTTCTTCAGTTTCATCGTTTAGTCCTACAATCATACAAATAATGATTGGTTCCGGCTTAAGATATTTTGTCCGAAATTTTCAAATATCTAAAATGTATAAAGATAATTAAATTATACTATTTTTTTGTAATCAAATTTAAAAAATAAATACTATAACTACTAACACTGTACTATTTAACCTAATTGTTATAAGAAGTTGAGGGCTACAATATTTAACTAATATGTTAACGTAGATGATACGATTATGTTATATAGTTCATTTCATGTTAAATTACCATTGATTTCATGTTAAAAAACGTCAAAAATTGTTCGTTAAATATTTTGTTTACCCCCGTAACATTTTGGGTAACTCATGTTAAGGTAACCAAAAAATGTAAGAATTTCAGTTGTTAACATTTCAGGTTAATATTAAGAAATCTTTCCACAAAGACATACAAAAAAATTGTGATTCTAGCTGGCACTCACCCAAGTAAAATATGCAATTTTTTTCACCAAATTGTATAGCTACCACTTTTTCTACACAACTATGCCGTCTGAATAAGGTGTGTAAAGTGGACGCGTTTTTTGTGCGGTCCAGTGTTTTCATAGTTTTTTCCAAGTGATTTGAGGGAGCTTTGGCTAAATTTGTTTCTCGTGTAACAATCAGGTGACAGACGCAAGTGGGCAATTAAAATCAAAGAGATAAGTACAATTTTTGTATCTTATATGACATTATTTTACGTACCTGCCCATTTTTTTCCGCGGCAAAATTTGTTTTTTTAATAAAATTGTTTCCCCTGAGAACAGCAATCCAGACACAACGTGATTATACATTTTTTTTGCCGTTGTGGTTGGAGACATCAGCTGTTTATCCCCTTTCTTTTTCTTCTTTCTCTTTCTTGTTTTGTTTTTTGCATTCCCTTTCGGTTTTGGCGTTGCCAACCATCGGAAATTTAAATTAGACTTAAGAGGAAGAGACTGAACGGACGAGTTGGCATTTATTCCCAACTATTTTCGAGTGAGGTATGGCCCCTGAGAATAGTTTTGGGTGTACACCAGAAAATCCTTTTTGGAGGATTTCAAAAATTGCAAGAACGCCGCCAAATGGCAAAAATGAGGAGTCCACCGTTGCTGGACCAATAAAAAATAGTGAATCTGCCGACAACGACAACAAGAGTGGCAAATCCGATAGAGCGCAAAGTAGAGAATCTACTAATATTTTTGCAAATTGGGCAGAAAAATAAAGGAGCTCGAGAATATGATGTCCAGACAGAGACACATAAACCAAGCCATGCGAGAGCTTGTAAGCAGCATAACAAACTTGTATGGCAAAACAGAAAATCTCGAAATCCATTCGAAAATAGTGATGGTAGGGAAAGCGTCACAAGTATCGCCCCAAAATACCCTAAAAAGAGCACGGGAGACATCAGGCTTTCTACCACCTACGAAGAAGCCAAAAAATATGACTCCAAAAGTGCAAGGAACCTTTAGTGAAGTCATCGAAACAAATATTAAAGACACCGCAGAAAATAAGCCAGCACCCGAGAAATGGGTAGAAGGGGGAAAAAAGAAGAGGCCCATGGAGAAGAGAATTAGGTCGAAACCAGACGCTATAATTCTAACAAAAAAGGACGGAGCCTCGTATGCAGACATCCTCCGTAAAATTAAAGGTGACAGTGGCCTCGAGGAACTGGGTTCAAACGTGACCTACATCAGAAAAACTCTAAAAGAAGACCTGCTCATAGAGCTAAAAAGCCAAGGAGACAAAAAAGCTGAAGCCTTTCAGAGCGCCCTAGAGGGAGTGGTTGGCGAGATGGCAGGAGTACAACCAAAAACACACAACGTCACTATAATGTGCAAAGATCTGGATTAGATAACTACACCAGAAGAAATTTGTTGCGCATTACAAAAGGAGTGCGGAATACAAAACATAGGGCCAGCAAATGTTAAAAATATGAGGAAAACAAGAAGTGGCACTCAAATAGCCCATATATCCCTGCGAGCCCATGATGCGAAGTCTATTCTTAAAATTTGGCTAAATGAAATAAGCTGACCCCCCTCCCCCCCCTAATACCACTACACGAATACACCACCACCATCAATACACCACACACACAGAACCTACATTCCACAGGACCCACACATCAACACTACTCACACGCGAGAGGACATCCACACACGCAAACACATACCACACTGGTGAAAAGGGGTCAACTAAAAAGTTTAAGATCAGTCTCGTTTTGACCTACAAACGAAGTATACGCATCGCCGCCTAATTCTCGCTTTCCCGCCGTCGCCTGCTATTTAGTAAAATCTCGAATCGAAACATTGTAATTACTCTACTGAAATTGTAATCGTTAAAAGGGCTCAGTAAACCCAAATTGAATTTAAACATTAACCGCGTGTTTTTATTAAAATAAGTGGAAGTGGTAAGTGTCACCAAGATAAAGTGAATTGGACATTGCTGCTTCAAACATTGGTCCTTCGAGCCGCTAAGAAAGGCACTATTTGGAAAAAATAAAAATAAAAGAAGCGGCAAAATAATTAAAGTGACATATACAAAAAATTAAAGGTGCGGTGACATACATACATATGTATAAATATTAATTTACATATACAAAAAATTGTTTTTTATTAAGGGTGATTTTTTAAGAGCTTGATAACTTTTTTTAAAAAAAAAACGCATAAAATTTGCAAAATCTCATCGGTTCTTTATTTGAAACGTTAGATTGGTTCATGACATTTACTTTTTGAAGATAATTTCATTTAAATGTTGACCGCGGCTGCGTCTTAGGTGGTCCATTCGGAAAGTCCAATTTTGGGCAACTTTTTCGAGCATTTCGGCCGGAATAGCCCGAATTTCTTCGGAAATGTTGTCTTCCAAAGCTGGAATAGTTGCTGGCTTATTTCTGTAGACTTTAGACTTGACGTAGCCCCACAAAAAATAGTCTAAAGGCGTTAAAATCGCATGATCTTGGTTGGCCACTTACGGGTCCATTTCTTGAGATGAATTGTTGTCCGAAGTTTTCCCTCAAAATGGCCATAGAATCGCGAGCTGTGTGGCATGTAGCGCCATCTTGTTGAAACCACATGTCAACCAAGTTCAGTTCTTCCATTTTTGGCAACAACAAAGTTTGTTAGCATCGAACGATAGCGATCGCCATTCACCGTAACGTTGCGTCCAACAGCATCTTTGAAAAAATACGGTCCAATGATTCCACCAGCGTACAAACCACACCAAACAGTGCATTTTTCGGGATGCATGGGCAGTTCTTGAACGGCTTCTGGTTGCTTTTCACCCCAAATGCGGCAATTTTGCTTATTTACGTAGCCATTCAACCAGAAATGAGCCTCATCGCTGAACAAAATTAAAGCGCGAAACACATTTCGAACCGAACACTGATTTTGGTAATAAAATTCAATGATTTGCAAGCGTTGCTCGTTAGTTAGTCTATTCATGATGAAATGTCAAAGCATACTGAGCATCTTTCTCTTTGACACCATATCTGAAATCCCACGTGATCTGTCAAATACTAATGCATGAAAATCCTAACCTCAAAAAAATCACCCGTTACTAGCCCCCCCGCCCTCTTTTTAACCGCATATAAAGCCCTCAAAGTCTCTTGAAGCGGCACAAAGTGAGTGTATCAACTCCATTTATTATTTTAAATTATTTGAACTTATTTGCATATATGTATGTATGGTGAAAGTTACAGTTGATCTTTATAAAAACTGTATACGATCATGTAAATTTTAATAGAACGGTTGCTACCAAACTGTCCGAACTTACGGTTGTTTCCGGGAAACCGAAAACAGTTTGGTACATTACATATGTACATCCAAATATATGTATGAACAGTATATGGTATAATATATATATATATATATATATACATATATAATTGTATATATACTGACATATACATATCTGATAAAAGGCCTACTTATGCTTACATTTGTGTATCTAAACACACAACATTAAAAACCAAAAAAAACAAAA